>NC_056730.1:937632044-937724544 GCF_019279795.1 Protopterus annectens | reverse complement strand
GGTGTATGCGGGAGCCATTTTGGCTCCCATTGCTACGCCTTTGAGTTGTTGGTATATGTTGCCCTCGAATGTGAAGAAATTGTTTTCGAGTACCACTTTGAGCAGGGTTATTAGAGTGTCTGCTCTGGGGGGGTCGACTTGTCTATGTTTGGTCAGGTAATCGCACCATGGCAGTGCCAAAATCATGGGGGATGCTTGGGTAGAGGGCTTCCACATCTAGGGTGATTAGAGTGAGTTTCATGCCCTCGTGGGTCCTTTGGTATTGGGAGATGGCATCGAGAAAGGCCCATGAGTCTTTGAGATAAAACTCTGCACTTTGTACCAAAGGGTTAAAATAAAAGTCTATTAGTTCTGAGACGTACTCGGTCTTGGTCCTTCTGAAGACACTATCTGCCTGAGTGGGGATCTGTTTCGCTCTTGTGGATCTTGGGGATTCCAAAGAGCAGGCCTGTAGTTGGGGAGTCTACTGCCATGAAGTCGAACTCCTCGTCTGTGATTTTGCCTTGTGCTCGCAGTTTGTATAGCATGGTGTCTATGGCTGAAAACCTGCTGAGCACCTCAGATTTGCTGGTCAGGCGGTAGTTGCCTGTGTCCGATAGGACTTCCAGCATTTTTTTGTTATAGTGGGCTTTGTCCATAATGACTACCCCTGCGCCCTTGTCAGCTTTTTTGATTATAATTTGGTCATTTTTGGTGAGGCTGTGTAGGGCTTTCCTTTCTTTGGGGGTTAAATTGTTGTACCTGAAAGTGGGACTATTGTTGAGTTTCTCTCTGATATTGTTTTCAACGACCTGGGAGAACACGCTGATGGTGGGGTTTAATGGTGGGTTCCAGAGACTATTTCTCCTGAGGGTCGTTGGGAGGGTGCTGTCACTGTCTGTGGAGGCAGTGCTGGTTGTACTATCGGTGACGGCTGCCTCCGCCGTTGTGGGGGCCGGGTGCTGTGGGTGAATATTGCCGCCCTGTGCCCTCCGGGGTTGTGGTCTTGGCTTGCCCTTGTACGGGTAGTTGGGACTTCTCTGGCTATTGCCGTTAACGCTGTGATGGAGCTCGTGTTCGCAGCGTTACTGGGGCGTGGGCTGTAAGTAATCCGGTTTGTTGGGATGGCTAGCTCAATATGTGAGCCTGATGTCCCTGTTGGGCGGATTGGTCGCCCGTTAGCTTGTTGAGTGAAACCTGCAGGTCCTTTATTGGTAGGGTTCGGCCTCAGGCTTGGTGGGCAAACTGTGTGAGCTGCGGAAGACATCCTAGCATTTGGTGTTGGGGTGTGAGAGCTAACAGTATTGTCTACAAAAACATTATTGCCTACAGAGACGTTATTACTTGTGGAAACATTTCTAAACATCTGAGTCACAGAAACATTGGCAACAGAAACATTTGTGGCGTTTGGTATATTGCTTACAGAGCTATCTATTTGAGCAACAGAACCATTGAAAGTGTTTGGTATGGGACTTTGCAACCTTACGTCATGAGTGGAGACTGTATTTCCTGCCAAAACATTTACAATTTCAACATTTCCAGCATTATCAAAAACATTTGCATGGATAGGCATTGAGCTTTGAGAGGTCATATTATGAGTGAACACTTCATTGTGTAGCAAAGCCGTTATATTGTTTTCATCATTTGACCAAGCATTACCACTGTTAAATATTCTAGTGCTGTCTAGGCTAGCTGAAACACTTGAATCTATGCTGTCATCGCTGCCTAAGTTACCTATGTTTAACCTGTATGGCAACATTCTGTTAGGGTTATACAACATATTGGTTGTGTCAGGCAGTACAAATTCAGACAAAGAGACATGCATATTGTCTACAGATATTATATCGCTACTCCTTGTTACAGGGGTAGCGGGGATATTTAGTTCCTGGTCGCTTTCTTCTCCTGAGTCTGTTTCTGCCATTGTGTCTATGCCCCTGCTGTTTGTGGGGATCCACTGTGGTGGTTCGCCACTCGACGCGTCGGTTGTATCAAATGCATTTGCTGCATCTTTTTTGTTGTGGCAGATATGCCTTAAATTAAGTTTGCGGCAATACAGTTTTAGGTCTAACACTACTTCTCTTGTGTTAGCTCTTTGGGAAGGGATGAAATTAAGTCCCTTCCTTAGTAAATCACCCATGGCTGGATCTAGCGGGAGGCTGGAGAGGTTATATAAAGACTGTTTGTCTGGTGTACCTCTCTCGCTATCTGTGCTTACCGTTAGTGGGGCTGGTTCCGGAGGTGGCGTGATGATCTCGTTAGCCTCGTTGTTTGGCCGTAGGTTCGCCTGTTGCGGCCTCTGCCTCTCCCTCTGCCTCCCTGGGGACCGCCCCTGGGGTGCGGGTTGTTCTGCACTGGGTCCCTGCCTTGTCCTAAAAAATGATCACCGTTGTTGGGTGGTGGGGGGGCAGCTTGGAACTGTGGTCTGGTTGGCGGTTGTTGGTGTCTCGTTGTCCTTGGCGTGTTGCTTTGCTCGTTGAGTCCTGGTCCTGCATTGGTGGTGCGGTTGTTGGGTGGGCTTCCCGTAGATATTTGGGGGGTACTTTCACATGGACCCTGGTCGTTGGGTTGTTCTGGTCGTCTTGTGTTCTGTTGGAGTCCGTTTTGCTGGGGACCACTTTGTTGGCTGCCGTATTGCTGGTTGTTGGGTCCAGCTTGTGTGTTGGCGGTCTTGTAGTGGATCGTTCCTGCCCTGGCATGGTTGAGCGGGTAGGCTTTGTTGTCCCGGTATTGCATCAGGTCTCTTAACAGCTTTTTCTTTTTCCTTTTGGTAATTTGTTCTGTTAGTTTCCCCATTTTGGCGTTGATGCTTTCTAAATCCGCTCTTAGGGTGGGGAAACTTGGATGTTGGCTTATGGTGTCATAGATTCCCTTGATTTCCTCGTGTGTCATCTCAAGCCTTTTACGGTTGTGCGCAATGATAACTTTCATTACTTGGAGGCTTGCTTCGTTGTAAATTTTGACCAGTTCCTGGTAGGTGTCACCGGTCTCGTTGATTCCGTTTGGGAATCTGTAGACCCTTAGTCCTTTCGGCACTATTTTGTTTTCGATGCAAGTCTCTAGGTAGTAGTTATCCAGAGTCATTTTTCTGTGGGATATAAGGAGCTTGCTTAGTTGTTGGCACAGGAACTTGCAATCGTTGTTGGTGATCCTGTGTTCGTTTGCTCGCCCGTTTGTGCTGTTGTCATTGGGTCTCGGGCCAGGATTCCTTATTTCCTCGAAGTTGAGGAATGGGTTTGTGTGCCTTTGGTCCAGCAGTTGTGCCAATAGGGCCGACTTGTCGACACTGCCGGATGCTGGTGGTCTCTCTGGTGTGCCCGGTCTGTCTGCTGTTCTGGTTTGTCCTCTGGGGGGGCTCTGCAGCCCTAGGTCCCGGATCGGGTTTTCTGCGATGGATGAGGACTGGGATAGAGCCTTTGCGAGTGTGGCCATATCCTTAGGAATGCTGTGGGTGGATAGGTCAAATAGGTCTTGACTTTGGTCCACTTTGTCCGTGCTGCTCGCGTTTTCCATGCCTCCGTAGCCAGAAATCTTTGCTAAAAACTTATACTCAAACTTTTTGATGTTAATGTGGCTACTACCAGGTTAGGAGACTGAATTTGTACTTAAAACTTAGACTTACTGCTCTGTCTACCTGGTTGGACTAAAAAAACACGGCTGACACGAATTGTAGATTTGAGCGCTTTCGTTCGCAGCTTTATTGATGCTACATTGAACTTCTTCAGAAATCTACTCATACAGCATTCATAGTTAGTATATATAGTGCTAGGCTTGTTAGCCTTGGTCACATGGGGGTGTGTTTGAGGTTGAAGTTCTCGCATTGCTTTAAACTGAGACATGCTAACACCTTTAACACATTTAGCACATTTAACACTTTTAACACCTTTAACACCTTTAACATAGTGAGGTGGGAGGCCTCGCATTACTTCTATCTGTTCCATTTCAACACACATTTAATGTTAAGACTGCCATTCAGCCCTGGGGGGATGTCTGCCCTTAGGCCGATCTACCATTTCTGTCTCCTAACCTGGTAGTAGCCACATTAGCGGGTATTGGAGTTCTTATGTTTTTGGCCCCTCTGAGGTTCTGCCTTAGCAGTGGATGTGAAAAAATAGGTGGGTCCATATTGTAATGAGCTGAAATGGCATAGGCATGGATCTTAATTGATGAGAAGGATAGGCCTTTGTCCAGCATCTCAGGTATTGTAAAATCTGAGGAATATTTGGTACAAGCGTGTCCATTCCTTGTGCCTGGTTCCAAGCACAGAATCTCTTCCATTTTTCTGCACAAGATTTTCTGGTGCTGGGCCTCCTGGACTCCAAAAATAACACCCATAACTGCTTTAGAGAGAGGTGTGTTCTGAATGGTTACATTATCCGCCATGCAGCCAGATTTAGGGTTCTGAGTTGGCTGTGCAGGATCTGACTGTTTTGTTGGGTCAGCAAATGAGGAATTTGAGTAATGTCCAGGCAGGGCCTTGAGACAAGCTCTTTAGGATTGGGTATCAGTGCTGGCGTGGCGAGTTTGGGGCAATCAGTATCCTTTTTGGCTTCTCTTGTCTGACCTTTATGAGTACCTTGGGGAGGAGAGGCAGTGGAGGAAAGGCATATACTGCAAGGGTTTTCCAGCTGAATGATAGGTCGTCCACTTTCCATGCTTGTTTGTGTTAAGTCCTTGTGCAGAATCTCTGTAGTTGGCAGTTGTGAGGGGAGGCAAATAGATCTATGTCTGGGCATCCCCATTTACTTGTTATGCTGAAGATTTGTGGATCTAGTTTCCACTCGTGAGGATCCATGAGGTTTCTGCTTAGTTCGTCTGCCAGAGTATGTCTTTCCTGGCAGGAATTGTGCTTGCAGGTGTACTTGATAAGTCAATGCTGTGTTCTACAAAGTCATGGCTTGTCTGCAGAGCTGGTAGGAATGTGTGAATCCTTGCTTGTTTATGTACCACATGACTGCAGTATTGTCCGTCTTTATCATCAGTTGTCCTGGATGAAGTAGATCCTTGAAGGCTGTCAGGGCATTCTGTACAGCTAGCATCTCTTTTTGATTGATATGAAGATGCATTTGTCTTGCGGGCCATGTGCCCTGAATTCATTTTCCTGCCATGTGGGCCCCCCCAGGCATAATCTGATGCATCTGTTGTTATGTCTTCCTGGCTGTGGGTAAAGTGTATGGCTGTCCCTTGTTGTGGTGACAGGCCTGTGCCCACCATCAAAACTCCTGTGGTAGGCAGGAAATGAGGGTAATTAATGTTTCCAGGCTGTGACAATGTTGAGTCCAAACACTTTTTAGATACCATTGTAGTTTCCTCATATGCAGTCTTGCTTATGGAATTAGTACAATGCAGAATGACATGAAGCCCAAAGCCTGCAGAATTTTTCTTGCCAATAACTGGGTCTTTGTTGCCATCATTTCGAAGTAAGAAGTCAGTTGCCTTCGTTTGTCTGGCGTGAGATAAGCTATCTGGGCAGTTGCATTTAAGCTTGCACACAGGAATATTATCTCTTGAGAGGGTACCAGTTTTGATTTATTTTCGTTCACTGTGTACCCTAGGCAAATTAGTAATCTTTTTACAAACTCCAGATGCTTCAGTAGAATGTCCTTGTTCTCTGCTTGAATGAGGCAGTCGTCCAAGTATGGATATATTTGTATTCCTCTTTGTCTGCAAAATGCAATTACTGGTGCCAGGCATTTTGTGAAGACTCTGGGGGCAGTAGATAAGCCAAAAGGCAGTGCAGAGAATTGGTAGTGCATTGAGCCAGCTATGAATCTGAGGTATCTTCTGCAAGATTGTCTGATTGGGACATGCAGGTATGCTTCTTTGAGGTCCAAAGTAACAAGCCAAGCCTTCTTGCCCAGCATGGGCAGAAGCTGCTGCAGAGTCAACATTTTGAATTTTGGAACGTCCAGAAAAGTGTTTAGTATAGACAGGTCCAGTATTGGTCTCCAGGCTTTGTCCTTTCTGGGTACCAAGAAAAGTCTTGAGTAAAATCCTTGTCCCTGTTCTTGCTGTGGTACTCGCTGAATAGGCCTCATGTCCATGAGAGATGAAACTTGATTTTGTGCCTCTGCCCACTGATTGTGTGGCAGGTCTGGCATACCTTTTATCTTTGGAAGGGTGTGAAAGTGGAACCTGTAGCCCTGAGACACTATATTCAAAACCCATTTGTCCTGGGTGATCATGTGCCAATTTTGTGAAAAAAGTGCTAGTTTTCCCCCTAAGGGTGCTGCCAAAAGATGTTTGGCATTGACAGAGGAAAGTCATTGGGACTGTTTCCTGTAAGGCTGTGATTTGGAGGTAGAAGCTCCCCATTGTTTAGGCCTGTATGAGCCTTGGGGCTGGGATCTGCTTCTAGGGCCTCTGTATCTGCCTCTTTGTGGCCTGTCTGACACTGGAAAGGACCAATTCTTAGAAGGCTAGTTCCTGCTAAATCTGGGTGGCTGTACCTGTAGGAAATCCTTAACTGTCTGCATAGATTTCGCTTTATCCTCCATTTTCTTCAATACCTCTTCTGCCTTAACACCAAAGTATCATGCTGTAATGAGGTATCCAATAATTTTGCTTTAACATGATCAGGCAGATTCTATTCCTTTAACCAAGCATGCCTTCTAATGACAGAACCCATAACAGTGGCCCTGCAAGAGGCCTCCAGTGAATCAAAACCACATTGCAAAGTATGCTTTCCCACTTGTTCAGCTGCATGCAATAAATCCTGTAATTCCTTGTTATCAGAATATTCAGAATTTGTCAACATTTTCTGCTTTAGCAGTGACATTAAGTATTGCTGATATTTAAGCATATGAAATTGACAATTTAAATCCCTTACAGCCAAAGTAGCAGAAGTGTAAACTTTTTTCCCCCATCTGTCCAGTGCCCTAGAATCCCTAACAGAGGGGACAAGGTTTTTTGCAGTGGAAGCCTTGACCCCTTTGGGACCCTGAGATATAGTTTCTGGGTCAGCAGCAGGGTTTTTATATAGAAATTTATGAGAGTCTGGAACCCTGTAGCATCTGTCTGGCTTAACAGGTGCAGGAGGTAGAGAGTCAGGAGACAGGCCGGACTCTGAAAATACATAATCTATAATGTCTAGAACAGGTGATAGCAAGAGGTCTGTGCTGAGATAGTAAAAGAAAATCTCTGAGCCTTTTCTTAGATTCTGAGTAATCTTGGCTCTCCCAGTGGAAATGCTCCCTCATGGTATGCAGGGTTTCCCCAACCGAATAATCCTCAGGAGGAGAGGCTGAAGGAATTGATTTGTCAGCTTCAGAATCCTCATAGGGAGGAAGAGAGTATCCCTGATCAGAAGAGGAGTAAGAGGAAATGGAAACCTGATCGGAAGAGTCATATTCTGTCTCTTGCCTAGGCCTCTTATCAGGAGGGGGATGGGAACCCCTGATCAAAGTAATTAGGTCTTCAGCCATTTTAAGCATGTGTTTCTTAGGCATGTAAGTCTGTCCAGGAGAATGCTGTACTTGCTTCTTTGTCTTTAGAGCTGTTTTAGTCTTTGCCTTTGAAGCTGAAGTTGGCTTGACATATAACTGTGTAGGTCTGAAAACACCCTCAGAAGCCGATGCCTGCTCAGCGGCTCCGGATCCATCTGAGGGAATAGTTTCCAAGTATCCAATACCTTGAGTATCCAGAGGCCTAGTCAGCTCCACGTGGGAGTTGGAAGCAGCCTGTGGCTCTGAGGTAGCGAGCATCAGGGGTCTGCGAAAGCACCTCATTGAGAACCGGCGACTGGCCTAGCGGAGGCCTCGTAGTCGATTTTGGACCTCGGATGCCTGTCCTTTTCCTTGCGCTTTTTATAAACTCTGGTAGTCGGCTGTTCCGACGGCATTATATAATTAAATCTTCGGCCAAAGTAATGAAAGGCAAAATCGTACCGACGCTTAATAGTGAGTTGGTTAAATCTAGCACAAAACCGACAGCTAGCAACATCGTGGTCAGGGCCTAGGTAAGGAATACAGTAAGAATGAAAATTCTTATAAGGTATTTGCTTCCCACATGAAATACAATTGTTAACTTTTTCTGACATCGGTCTGGAGCAAGAAAAAAGTGCCCCCAACAGGGTACTTAGCTTTAATGAAGACTTCGGATCTGAAATTTGAATTTAAAAATCTCTGGAGTCGGCCAACCGGCACTTGCGAACTGCTTTTGCTTCGTGCACCGCGCGGCAAGAAAGACTGAAGAAAATGGCGTCGGCTGCATCTTTTATACCCCTGGTGCACTGAAGTCAGGGAAGAGGCGACAGCAACTGACGCCGGACCAGGACTTTGGAATTCAGGCCGACTGCAGGTAGCCTGCCAGCAGGATAACCCAAGTGTAATGACTGCAACAGTGAAACACGATGAACATCACCCTGTTGTTCCGTCAATAAATCCATTCTGTGAGGAAGCTTATGGTAATTGCCCCTGCCCAATTCCAAAAGAAGGGAGAACCACTGTTGCCTGGGCCAGAAGGGAGTCACAACAATGATCTTGGGGAATTCCTTCTAAATCTTCAGAAGTACCCTGGATATCAGTGGAAAGGCATATGGGAACACTCAAAGGAAAAGAAAAGGCATATCTCTTTCAAGCCTTTTTGCTGCGAGCCCTGGAGCAGAATCTTGACAACTGTTTAGCAAGGATGCAAAAAGTTCTACTTGAACTCCCCACAAATGGATCAAATTTCAGAAGACCCTCTGATCTAGTTTTCATTCTTGAGGGTCTGTCCTAGTTCTGCTCAGCTTTGTCTGTTACGCAATTTTGCTCTGACGGAGGTTAGGAAGCCTGTAAGGTGATATTCACAAGATAAGCATGTACTCTTACTATACTTTTGATACAGGGTAGCAAAATCATTACAGGCTCTTTATGTGCACCATTTAAAAAGGTATGACCAGATTTTGGATTACATGGAGGTAGGCTTACAGAAACTTCAGGAGGTATCAGTAATTAGTGCTGTAGACTGGAATGCTATCATTTATTTATTCAATTTGGTAACGGGATAGAGCACTGATCCAAATGGACCTATTTCAATCTTAGCCCAGAAAAATATAAATGACACTACACAAGAATTATGAATACAAACAAAATGTTGACAGTAGATAGCAATGAATCAATAACAGTAATAATAAAGTACACAGTAGAGAAGACAATAGGAAATGCTGGTGAGAGTAAAGAGTGAAGAATAAAATGAGGTGAGTTAAATATTGCAGGATAAAGCACAAAGTGTAAAAGATAGCAAAAGTAGCGATCCACAGAAATTAACTACACACAATATATACAATGTGGAATAATGTTTAGGTGAACGTTTTCACATAAAAAAAGACAGCATGGATATTAACAGTTCATATTTTTATGGCTTTGTTCCTAAGATTCTGGTTACTCTTTAAAGTGGTGTCTTATGTCTCACCCCCCCCCCCCCCCGTGCATACACGCACTGGTTAATGGAGACTTACTTTAGATCACCTCATCTGATGTTAATATGCTTCACCCTAACCTTACTTTGCTCCTTTGGGCTTTGGCTGTTATACTTCTCAGTTAATGATAAAATTATAACTTGTGTGTGCCTTTCTCCTGCTATACAGGACCATGCTGATGGGCTGAATTTATAAACAAATCTTGTCTTTTTATCACTGATAAATATAATTTCAGATTACTGTCTATATTTTATCCCTCTGGCTTAAAATTACAGTCTTAGACAGCCAGCTAGCTTACTGTGGGTTCTATATCATCCCTCCACCGTGCAAGTGCTGGTTTGTTCAGCTTTGCTTCAGATCATACTAACTGCTGTTAATATAGTTCAGCCTCAGCTTAGTTTATTATTCTAAACTTCTGCTTCTTGGTATAAAATTACAGCTTTTTACAGCTCATCTCTCAGCATACAGAACTAATATTTATAAACAAATTCTGTTTTGAAATGGTGGCAAATTTCAAACCAGAGATAAATATCTTACTGTGTGCTCAATCTCATCTCTTCCCATAATCAAGTGCTGATTCATGTAGCTTTGTTTCATGTCATCCTGATTATTGTTTATACATTTCAACTTCAGCTCATTTCACAGCTCTGGACTATGGATATTAAACGTTCTGCAGTATGATTGCAGTTTTTGTAATCTTCTTTCACCATGCAAGATCATACTGAAAATCTAATTTAATAAACAAAATCTCTGTTAAGTACAGTGTAAATTTAAAAACCACCTTAAAGTCCACATTTTTTATTTGCATTATATCCAAGTTTCCATCACCATTATGTTCAGTTGTTTACTTTGCAGATGTACACTGGGTTAAAGTTACAGTTATAACTAGATAGACGACTACCTTAATTTAGCCCCTATTGCATATGCTACTTGAGATGTTCCAAACTGTTTTGCTATAAGATAGCAATATATGGCACGGCATGATGTTATAGGGAAAAAAGCACTCCCATTTCTACATATGGTCTGACTATAAAATTAGTCTTCTCTCAACGAGATCTTTTCCTCACAGTTTCTTTCTCTTATCTAATTTCTGTAACATTATCCTCAGATCATGGTTTAAAGGTACAGTGAACAAATATTTGAATTTTGTATATGGGACCAAGGCAAGCATATGTCAAGAGCCACCGATTGTGAATAAATTTAGATATGCATTCAGTTACTTAGGTTATTGCTATTATTCACAATTGTGCAACATACTATTGAGGCATTCTGCTTCAAACCTTTTTTGGACACAGTAGATATGGACTAGGCCTGAGGTGGGTACAGAGAAGGTTCAATATCGCTATAGTGGGCTTCAGTATACTCTTTGCTGGTCCATCAAGGTGCTGTTTTGATACCCAGCTTTATTTATATAAGTGTTTTCTTTGCATGGGTATTATAAGTTTTACCTTCTTATTGCAATGTACTTTAATCAGATTTATCATAATATTGTATTTCATGGACCATAGTAATTGTTTTTGTCTTGCATCTTTACGTGCATTAAAGACCTTCATAACAGTAAACTATTTTTTTTTTGTAAATCTACTGCCAATATTATTGCTGGTGTACAAAGATTCCCATATTCCTATTAGTAAGTGATTTGTCCTGGCAGCACTGCAACTAAAATACTGACTTGGACTTCAAAAGTAAAGATAATGCATTGTTTATAGCACTAACTGCTTTAGTAAAGTAATAAATAAAAAAAACTTACTGGAGTAATCTGCAAGTGAGCCCCTATACATGGTTTTCTTCTTATATAACACAGTATTTAAATGCATACAAGTTGCCTCTTAAGTTTAAGAAAAAAAATTATGGACTGCAGAGAATCACTGCAAAGTTACATCAAAAAGCAGTCAGCTATACCTGGACTTTTATGTTAAATGTTTAATTTGGTTCGTTTATTCTCAGTTAACTACTTGAAATTTTCTCTATAAATGTAAGGTATGTGGTGGACCAGCTTCTTGCTTTTCTTTTCCCTTTTCTGTGTGCTTGTTATTTTTGTTACACACTGAAATGTTTAATAAAAATAAGTCTTTATATTCAGTTCGACATGATGAATGAGTAAGACAATTAATGGCAAAACAGGAATTCACAGATGCATGGTGCTTGAGAAGCCCAATATTCAACAGTACTGTAATCTTCCACATTCTTCTCATAAGGAATCCCTGACTGTTTTTTTTCCTACCTTCAAATATTTTAAGGAAACGCACATTATTGATTTTCCCATAGTCAGCTCACAGAATATTAGGAATGGACACACACAGAAGTTGATGTAAGTTCTGCCCTCAATTGTTACCTAACCAGGAGATGGTTTTGTATCTAAAAAAATTATGACATTTTGGGAAGAAAATTGGTATCTACTAATTTCCTTAAACCTGAAGTGGAACACTATGAAAACTAATTTGTATATTAGCCACTTTCAATATTCAAAAATTAAATACACAAACTCTAAATTAAAGATTACTAGAAAAGAAATTAGATAGATTAGAAATGCAGACGGTAATTACAACAAATATTTAACCCTATGATAGTATTCAGTTATAGAAACAAAGAATCTAAACAACCATTTGGATAATTACAGAAGTTTAGAATTTAAAAAGCACAGACTTGTGTTGGAACTCAGGTAAAATGGTAGCAGCACAGAGCAGAAAATATAGATCTAAAAGTATAACACTAGATTCAAGAAAATGAAGACACGGTAGCTGGAGATCAACTCTCTGAAAATATTAAACATTATTTTGAAAAAAATAAATAGTAGTAATTGTCCTTCAGATCCTGATACATTAAGGTGGTTTAATTGTCCTCTGAAAAAGCCGCTAATACTTTGAGTTCTATAAACAAATATAAAATAAATACATATAACAACAGCTAATGAAAAATAAGCTACTAACAATACGGAGAAAGGTACAATGCCAGGGCTAGATCAATTCCCAATAGAATTTTATACATGGAGATATTCTGGATCACTATAGAACAGCATCACTTTTAAATAAGTCAAAGTCAAAAGGCAAAGTAAACTTTATTGTCATTCAGAAATCACACAAGTGCAAAAACTGAAGGAAATTCCATATCTCCAGACTCAATGTGCAGACAACATATAGACTATTTTCACAGACATTTACAGATGTAACATCACAGACATGCAGATAGACAGACTAATATTGCACATAATTAGAAACACATTTTAACACTTTTTGAACTGAACACTTACTTGCATGAGACTTTAGTATTGCACAGGTACTTGGTTAAGATACTGCATTGATCCTTGCACAGAAAGAGACATTGATTATTGCACTGTGAATATTAGAGTATTGCACTATGGACCTTAGAGTACTGCACTATGGTTAATTTATGAATTTGCATGCACTGCACTGAAAGAAGGGATATTTTACTGCATTGCTACTGCCCTAGATGGCCTATAAGTTGCAGTCATGGTGAATATTGCACTAAGTATTAGGTGAGACTAGTAACCAGGTTCTTGCACAAATTGAGACAGTTTCTACTGATCCAGTTGGACATCATGAAGTGTAGTGGTTATTAGAGTTCAGCAGCCTGATGAGATTAGGGAAGAAGCTGTTCCTGAATCTCGGAGATCTGCAACATATGCTTCGGAAGCGCTTTCCGGATGATAGATGCAGGAACTAAGCAGGGTGAGTGCAGTCTTTAATTATTCCTCTGGACCTGCTGAGAAATCTGGATTACTACAAGTCATGGATAGGTGGTAAGGTGGTTTTAATGATCCTTTCGGCTGTCTTCACCACTCTCTGGAGGGATTTGCGCTCAGAGGTAGAGCAGCTTCCATACCATACTACGAGGTTGTTCATCAGGATGCTTTCTATCATACCTCAGTAGAAGGTAGTGAGAACTGCCGATGGGAGATTCGCAGTCCTCAGCCTTCTTAAAAAGTGCAGCCTCTGGTGTGCTTTCTTGACTATGGGATTTGTATTTGTGTTCCAAGACAAGTCCTCGTCGATGTGCACTCCCAGAAACTTCATGCATCTCACTCTTTCAACTGTTTCCCCATTGATGGCGAGGGGAGAATGTTCCTTGCGATTTTTCCTGTAGTCCACAATTATCTCTTTTGTCTTGTTCACATTTAGTGCTAAGTTGTTATTTCTACACCAGGTAACGAGTTGTTCCACCTCATCTCTATATGCTGTTTCATCGTCATTACTGATTAGGCCCACCACTGTTGTGTCATCAGCAAACTTGATATAAATGAGAAGTTATGTACCTACCATAACGTTCCATGTTAGTTGTCTTCTCTCGCCTTCTTTCTTGCTGGATGGGTTCGGAGCCGATCCTCGGCTCCTACTCGGCCACTTACTAAAGCTCAAGAGCTTATTTTACCGGCTCGAGGCAACCCTATATCCCATGATGCTAAGCAATAACTCCCCAGATCTCGTTTGGAAGCTGAAAAACCTAGCATAGGCCAATAAAACAAAATCCTCCAACTGGAAGGAGGAAGTAGAGGAATAAAAAACCTCCAAAGATAATTATTTACACTATATATATATCCTAGGACACCTAGATAGTGAACAAAGGAATAAAAGGACCCTTCAAAGAAGGGAAGATCTTCTTGGTCTGTCCAGGCTAGGGGATGGTGGGCGGGATGCAAGAAAGAAGGCGAGAGAAGACAACTAACATGGAACGTTATGGTAGGTACATAACTTCTCAATGCTAAGTTGTCAATCTCGCCTTCATTCTTGCTGGATGGGACCGCGTCCCTAGCACCTTCATCCTGGGTGGCTTATTGGAACAGACTCTTAAGAATGGTGGAACCAAATGTTGCTCTGTCCCTGGAGGCCATGTCCAATTTGTAATGCGAAACAAAGGTATGAGGAGAGGCCCATGTGGCTGCCGCACAGATAGTGTCTATTGGTAGTCTAGCTTGAAAGGCTGTAGATGTAGCAAGTGCTCTAGTTGAATGGGCTTTTGGTTTAGAAGATAATTCCCTGCCTCTGAGTTGATAAATTGATGTAATCACAGAAGACAGCCATCTAGATAGGGTTACCTTGGAAACAGGAAGGCCTTTCTTATTTTCTGCATACGATAAAAACAATTGATCAGATTTCCTTATTTGTTTAGTTCTATCCAGATAGTACCGGAGCTGGCGGTGAACATCTAGATAATGTAGCTTTTGCTCCGCTCTATTAGTATAGTTTGGGAAAAAAAAACTGGGAGATCAATTGATTGATTCAAATTTGTCTGCGAAGCCACCTTGGGTAAGAAGGATGGATTAGTCCTTAGAGAAACTCTGTCTCTGTGGAAGATTAAGTAGGGAGGACGAATGCAGAGGGCGTGAAGCTCCAATACTCTCCTAGCAGAAGTAATGGCGACTAGGAAAAGTGTCTTCCATGAAAGAAATTTCAATGAACAGGAGACCGCAGGTTCAAAGGGGGGGAGAATTAAGGATGTTAAGACTAAATTAAGATCCCATTGAGGTGGAGGATCTTTGATCGGAGGCCAAAGTAAATATACACCTTTAAGGAAGGCTTTGCAAAGCTTATTGGACATGATATTGTGGTCCGATAAGCCTGTATGAAAATTCGATATGGCTACCAACTGAACCTTTACTGTAGAGGCAGAAGACCCTGAATGAAAAATTTTGGCTAGGAAGTCTAAGACCGAATGAATTGGGGCAGTAAAAGGATATATTCCTTGCCTTTGCCCAGAAAGAGAAACGTTTCCATTTACTAGTGTAAATCTTTCTGGTGGAAGATTTAAGGGAAGCTACTATGATATCCCGGACGGGATTAGAAATCATAGGAAGCCTGGCTAAGGACGGAAGTGGAGCAACCAAACAGTGAGGTTGAAAGAATGTAGGGATTGGTGCAGCTGCCCCGACTGATGGGTCAACAGATCTGGAGCTGGGTCCAGATGCCAAGACTGCACCAAAAGATAATGATGTAGGAACGGAAACCATATCTGTCGAGGCCAATAAGGGGCAATGAGAATCAACTTGGCTCTCAAGGCAGTTGCTTTCTGAATTACTTGTGGAATTAGAGGAAAAGGTGGAAAGGCATAGAGAAGTCCCCGAGGCCAATCTTGGACTAGAGCGTCTCTGAAGGGGTGGCCTGGAAGGGGGAAGAGGGTGAAGAAGTCGGGGCATTTGCTGTTTTGGGATGTTGCAAAAAGATCGCAGCAAGGAAGACCCCACTTCTGAAAAATCTCTTACGCTACCGATTGTTTGAGAGACCACTCGTACAGCATGAGTATGGCTCTGCTCAACCTGTCCGCTATGAAGTTGGACTTCCCGGGGATATGCGTTGCTATCAGAAACCGCTGAGAGGAGATCGCCCATTGCCAAAGTCTGAGTGCCTCTCGACACAGGGGATAGGACTTGGTTCCGCCCTGCTTGTTGATGTACCACACTACAGACATATGGTCCGTTTGAATTTCTATAGTTCCTAGGGGAAGAGAGTCGTGGAGGGCTTGCAACGTTAAAAGCACTGCTCTCATCTCCAGGACATTTATGTGCAGGTGGCACTCGAAAGGTTGCCAAGTGCCATGGACCATCCTGCCCTGAAAATGCCCCCCCCCCACCCGATCAGGGAGGCATCCGATGTCACAGTGGCGACCAGGGGAAGAGGAACAAAGGGTCTGCCTTGATGGACTTGAGGGGACAATATCCACCAGGACAGATGACTTTTGCAAGTTTGAGTTATCATGATCTTGTGGTTCATGGGGAGTTGCTGAAAAGACCATTGGGCGAACAGCATCCACTGTAGAAGACGCATGTGAAAACGTGCAAGGGGAAGAAGTGTTATGGAGGCCGCCATAAGACCCAATACTTTCAGGACAAACCTGGCCTGAATTTTGTCGCTCGGAAGAAGAATTTGGACATGGTTTTGAATATCTAAGACTCTTTGATCTGTTAACTTTGCTGAAAGTTGTACGGTGTTCAAGTTGGCGCCTATAAAAGTAATAGACTGACAAGGCGACAAGGCAGACTTTTTGAAATTTATAGAGATTCCTAGCCCTCTGCAAATGTGAATGGTGTAAGCTGTGGCTTGGAGAAGTTGATGCCTGGTGGTGGCAGTGAGGAGCCAGTCGTCTAGATATGGAAACACCTGGAATCCTTGCTATCTCAGGTGAGCCGTAACCGCTGCCATACATTTGGTGAACACTCTGGGGGCTGTAGTGAGACCAAAGGGCAGGGCTCTGAATTGGTAGTGACTGGCCCCCAGCCGAAAGCGGAGAAACCTTCTGGAGCGCCTGTGAATTTTGATGTGAAGGTCCAATTGTCCTTGCCCAGAAAGGGCAGAATGGACTGTAGCGTGACCATCCGGAATCTTGTTCTCTTTACAAACTTGTTCAGTTTGCTGAGATCTAATATTGGTCTCCAGTCCCCTGTCTTTTTTGGTACTAAAAAGAACCTTGAGTAGATTCCGGATCCTAGTTGGTCTGCTGGGACTGGCTGGATGGCTCTTTTTGCTAGCAGTTTTGATATTTCTAATACTGCAGTTCCCTTAGACCGGGTGGAACGTCTGGAAGGGTTCCCTTTTGTTGAATTGGGGTTTGGATAAAGGGAATTTTGTAACCCTCGAATATGATCGACTGTACCCATTTGTCTTGAGTAAGGGAAAGCCAGGCTATTGGGTACAGTGACAATCTTCCCCCGACTGCCTCCGAAGGTGGACAATCGGGCAACATCTCAGGGATGCTGAAAGGGTTTGTCAGAGAGAGGCTCCCTGCTACCTTGGTTTTGCGGACCCCCTCTGCCCCTAGGGCGGCGTCTGTTGCTGTTACCCCCTCTGCCTCTGGGGGTAAACTGACCTCTTGCGTCAGACGTGACTCCTTGAGATTTGCGGAACCACATTTTCCCATCCTTCTGACCCTTAGGGTATGGTCTTGAAGGGGTGGAGAAACGGACTTCTACGGCAGAAAGAGTCTTGCCATCTTGCTTGCATCTGGTCAAGGTGTCTTTCACTTGAGGTCCGAACAAAGCCGAACCACCAAAGGGGGAATTTGTGAAGGACGCCTTGAAAGGGTCCGTGAAATTACACAGCCACATCCAGGCGTGACGCCTTAAGGCCACTCCTGTGCCTGCGGCCCTACTCGCTCCATTGGCTGCATATGAAATCAGACGCATGGAGGAGTTAGCAATCGAGTTCATGGTTCCAAGCTGTGAGTTTATTTTATCCTGGGACCCAGCAGCTGATGGATCCTGTAAGACTTCTCCCAACTCTTTGAGAATATCTCTCTGAAGGCGGGTGAAGTGACACAGGTAATTCAGCGACCGCATGGCAAAGGTCGCTGAAGAAAACATCCGCTTACCGTACCTATCCATGGTCCTAGAATCCTTATTAGGAGGATGGGCAGGTACCGAAGGATAAGCTAGTTCCTTCGTGGTGGCTGCAGCCACCACCATGGCATCCGCCGGTACACCTTTTGTCAGGAATTGCTTGTCGACTGGTGCTGTAATAAATTTAGATGGCCTCCGAGGGCTGTGTTCCACCGAATCCGGGGCCGACCACGCCTTCCGAGCCACTACTTCCATAAGGGGGTCGAAAGGTGGAGACACCCAGGAGGTGGAGGGTCGAGAACCGAACGCCTCCAGGTACACCGACTCATCCTCGGAAGGATTAAGGGAAGACCAGTTCCCCCTCTGCTTCAGGATTTCCAGGATGTCTGAGAAAGAAACATCCTCAGAGGGGGACTTTGGGGATCCCTCTGACTCATCCAAGTCGGTGTCAGATGTAATAGACTCAGGGGAGTCCACATGCTTCCTCTTACATGTCCTCTTACGCGGAGGCTCCGCTGACAGGTCAGGAGAAGCCTCGGAAGAGGAAGAAATTCCCAGTGGGGAAACCTGAGGCGTTGGATCTCCGGGTCCGGGAGCAAGAGAGTGAGAAGAGACATCAGCAGGCACTGTAGTGGGAGGAGCTGATGGAGCTGACCGTTGACTAAGCCCTGGGGCTAGTACGCTCCTCATCGCCTCGAAGGCTCCCCTATCAGAAAAGCCAGAGGGCCCCTGCTCCGAAGAGGTAGGAACCCCAGGCCGCACCGACAGGGAAGGCTCCGAGGCCGAGCTCACCAGTGCTGACACTCCGAGAGGGAGAACGGGGTCGGACAATGGTCCGATGCCACTCGCCCCCTCGGAGCCGACGAGAGAGATCAGGCGCCTGGATCCCTCCAATGAAGGTATCAAGGAGGAGATCGGAGCAGAAGATGAAGGAGCCGAAGGGGGAGGTATCGGCTCCGACGCCGCAACAGTCACGGCTCCGAGGAGCTCCAGCTCCGAACTCTGAGGGAGAGTCGAAGGAGGAAAAATAGGTGTAGTCGAAATAGCCACCGTCTGATGAGATGGGCTAGAGATCATCTGGGCCAATGCCTGAGACTTTAATAGCCTACTTACCACTCTCTCAAGGTTGTGATCTGAAAGTCTGGATGACCAAGAAGATCGGCTCCGATGGCTCCGCTCCGAGAGCAGGGGAGCCGAATGGATGGACTCCAATGAAGGGGATCTTGACCTCTTCTTAGACGTAGCCAACGGAGTCGACAGTGCAAGCAAGGACTCACGAGGTATCGGCACTGAGTGGCGCCGAGACCGAAACTTGTGACTCAAGGGGATCGGCTCCAGCCGGAGCCGATCTAGGCGCAGACAAGGAGCCAGCAGCCGAAGGCTTAGTACTTGGAGCCGACGGTTTTGCAGGCTTCGAGGGCCTCCCCGACGCAGACTTAGTCGGGGAGCCCTCGAGCTTTAACAAGCCCCTAAGTATCAGTTTGTTCCTGCGCTCCTGCAGGACTCTTGGACTGAATGCATGACATACTGAACAAGAGTCCTGCAGGTGCAGGGGTCCCAGGCAGTAAACACAAGAAGTGTGACAGTCTGTCAGAGACATTTTCTGACAGCACGAGTCACACTTCTTAAAGCCTGAGACCTTAGCTTCTTTCGGTTCCTTCGACATAAGTGTCGAGGGTTACACAAAAGTAGCAGAAAAACACACACACACACACACACACACACACACACACACACACACACACACACACACACACACACACACACACTCCCAAAAATTATAATTTAACAATAAAATATTAATAGGGATACTGACACACCCAAACACTCCACAGGATCCCTAAGAAAAAAACAGGAAAGGGGCAGACTTAAGGCCTAACCTAAAAGACTGGAGGGGGAGGGATATAAGGGATAAAGAAAAAAAAAAAAAAAAGGGGGAAGGTATAAAAAAGTAATAAAGTTAAGGGTAGTTAGTTAACTATTGAAAGAAATAACTAGGTAGAAAAATTTTTTTCAAAAAAGGTGACTGAACACTCTATCTCTAAGACTTACCAGGAGCCGGTAAAAAAACGCACCTCGCAAGCGAAAGCGGCAAATGAGATCTGGGGAGTTATTGTCTAGCATCATGAGATATAGGGTTGCCTCGAGCCGGTAAAATAAGCTTCGAGCTTTAGTAAGTGGCCGAGTCGGAGCCGAGGATTGGCTCCGAACCCATCCAGCAAGAATGAAGGCGAGATTGACAACTTAACATCATACATTTAATAAAAACAATGAATCTCAAAATTATATCAAAATTAGAAAATAATATTGTCTCAATCTCTATTTGAGCTTTGTCTTAGGAGACAGATTGCTTAAATCCACAAACTATTTTTTTTATAAAATGTTTCTTAGTTTAAATCATAATGCTTTATATGCTTGTAAGGCTTTTGACATGCGCAAAAGAAAATTTATGATAAATGATTTAAGATGTTATGACGTTCCATTTTATTGTCGTTGGTTGCTGTTTTTCACTGTGTAACAAACACTTTTAAGAGGTGACTGGACACTCATTGGTGACTCCGTGGCGTTTAGACTTTCCATATAGGTTTATGACCATAATCAAAAATATGCATTTGGATACACAAGCAGAAATAAAAGTAACAGCTTGTTTGATTAGTTTAAACTAATTAATGGAGTAAGAAAGGGATGTCCATTAGCTCTATCATGTTTGGTGTTGGCAATGGAACCCTTGCTTGAACCTTTCCACAACAGTTTAGCAGGATTAATAACAGATCAAATACAATTCTCAAACTGCATAAGCAGATGATCTCCTATTAATTTCTATGGACTGTGCAAAAGAAACTTGGACTTGCGGAAAAAAAAAACAAATTCCAAATGAAGCTTCACATGTAATGGGATATAATTTCAAGCTTTCAAAGTGAACAAACTGATGATTGGTCAAAAGGTTAGTGGCACATTTTGTGCGGTTTGATTATTAAAATATTTAAAATTTAAGTATAAAATTCCAATCCATTTAATAGTCAACAAATAAGTTTAGTTTAGGAAAGATTAAAGACAGTTTACAGACTATATCACCAACATACTTCTACCTTATGAGAAGTGCAAATGTTTTAAAATGTTTTCAGTTATGTATTACGAATTTCTTTATACTGACCTTCGTATCTCCACAAATGTTAAGGTAGGCTAATGCTGTAAAAATAATTTTCTTTAAACTTATTGTTTTAGAGGGGTAGCTCTATAAGAGTACCATAGGCTGCGCTGCTGCAATGTATAGAGCGACAAATACCGAAAAATCTATGTGAAAGCTAATATTTTACAGATATTATATAAATAGCAACATGGTTCTTCCATGGTTAATGTACTGCTTAGTGAGGTTACAAGTAAGGACAAAATGTATGAATGGGACATTATAAAAAGAGATTAGTTTTGAATTTGGATTTGTAGGTGCAATGTTAGGTTTCACTTAAATTTATTTTGTTATACATAAATACAGTATTCTCTTTGTATAGGCCTAAGATGTAAGGTCAGGCCAGTATCTTATTTCAATATAAAATGAGATATAAAATGACCCCATAAAGTATTCCCTCTGCACAGGCCTAGAAATGCAGTCATATTAAAAGCAGACGTAAAAAAAAATTCAGTAACCTTCAGTCAAGAATACAGAGAAGGATAAAATGTGCTAACAGAATATACAGTACATTAAGTACAAACAGCTTGGGAATCAAGGTTAAAGAGGCATGCAGCAATTTTAAGGGTTTTGGTATTATTAGGAGATACTTCAGACACAGTTCGCTCGGACTGATAAGCGCAAAGTCACTGCAGTGCAGTCCACAAAAGACAGGTACAGACACTCGAGAGAGAGTACATAAGTTAGGTCAAATATCCAGCATTCCAAAATATTAATTACATTACCCAAGAGAAAAATGGTTCTGAATATAACGAGTGCATAAGCTACGGACATTATAATTGATTCTATTTCAGTTTACCAGAACTGTTATTGGAGATGGTAAGATTTGATTCGGATATTGTTGACATCTACTTACGCTGTACACAATTAAACATTCTTAACTGAACTAAAGTGCATGCAGACTTTTATTCTGAAAAGTACAAGAAGAGCTGGTACATGAAGAGACTGGCACCCATTCAGCACAGTTCTGGGTAATGAAAAGATAAACATTTATTCCAGTCTCATTCCAGTTTCTTCCAGTTATTTCCAGTTCATTTCAGTATTCTACAGTCCTTTCAATTCATACAGTAGGGAATAGACTGATATTCATGTTTTGGGTTCCAGGGACAAAAATGAGAATCAAATACTTTTTTTCCACTGGCTGCAATGGTTTGCCTCGACTTATGGGAATTAAAATGGGAAAATGCAATTCCCAATGCAAAAATGCATAGGGCTCTATCAGTTCAAGTAATTACTTAAACAGAGACTCGAATGGGTCAAAAACATGAAGATTCAATTAAACTGTAAAGAAAGTATCTGGATGAGACAGAGATCCTACTGGTAAATACAAAGGCTAGATTTACACCATGATAATGGAAATAAGCTGCATGTGTAGTCTAATGTAATTTATATTAATTATAAATTATATATTAAATTAATTAATATAAATGTATTATATTATAATGTAGTCTATGTAGACAAATGGAAAAGTGATCTTAAAATTAAAGTGATTGAGGGGTAATGGCTAACAAATTCTGGAAAGTTAAAAAGAATCATGTGTCAGTATATAACTGATGAATACAAACAAAGCATTTATATGGTATGCATATTTCATTTCACTAAAGGAAGCCGCGGTGGTGCAGCGGTAGCGCTGTTGCCTCACAGCAAGAGGTTCTCCCTTTCGATTCTCAACTGGAGGGCCTTCTGTGTGGAGTCTGCATATTCTCCCCGTGGAACAGTAGCATTTGAAAGACATGCGTAGAATGGGCGTGCCTTTGTTGAAGGTTGGGCATCGAGCTGGCACCTCGGCACCCGTAAAAAATCTACTGCCAATCATTAGCGGACCGGAGTTCTGCTGTGGTGACCCCTAACCTGGAAAAGCCGAAAGAAGAGCATATTTAATTTCACAGGATATCTTTGATGAAACCAAATAAAACCATTAGGTGCCGGCATTGTGAAAAACACCCTGCCACTTCTACACACTGTCGGTGGACATGTTAATAAGTGCAAGAATGGTGTAGACGTTTGAGGCATTGGTTGAGAAATGAGAAGCTACAAAAGGGTATGGGTAAATGTATCCCCACAAATAATGTTATTTGATTTTACAAAAATCCAGGAAGAAAGTTATTGATTTATTTCCATTTGTTTACTGGGAATGTCCAACTGGGTGGAAAACAAAAGCACAGTTTCAACGGAGGCCTGGGGAGAAAAGCTCCACAACGTATATAACACTGTAACAATTCCAGAACAGAAAACATATCAGATACTTTGTTTTACAATTACAATTTTAAAAATACATTTTACATTCCTAGTTATTTTACAGGTCCTATTATAAAGTAATACAGTTATGGCAGTTCAATACAGCTGAGAGTTCCAGTTTTTACTGAAAAAAAAAGAATGTACAAATAACAAACAGATCAAAAAATGTGATTTAGGTTGCTGCCATAGAAGGAAAAGAAGTGGTAGAAATAAAGGTAGAAGAGAAGCAAGATATTCCTATTAGTCAAGCTAGGCAGGGTTAGCATCAATAGCATTGAAAATGTTAATTGTGGGCAATTGGTAAGCATTGTTTCTGCCAATCTTTTAAAAAATTGAGAGGTATATGTTGCATGCAAAATACAGGGATATTATTTTTCTGGATAAGGAAGCAATACATGGGCATTAGGAAAAGTCCATTATCTAAAAGTTGTGTGTGTTGACAATGGCAGTAGAAAATATGAATATTCTACTGTATATTTATAGAGATGCATTTTGAGATACTGTGACCTTATCTTCCCTTTGTGAAGAAGGCAGATAATTGGCAATCTTGATTTTTTTTAAGTAGAAATAAACTGTTAACTGTTGGGTCTTATCCATATGTTCTAACAGTTATTTCTCTTTTGTGGAGGCATATGCCAGGTCTGAACTGAACATCTCACTCAAGTATTGCATAGCCATAGACAGCAGTGCCATGCTAGGGTCCAGATTCTTCCTGGGGTACCTCAGGGAGAACGTGTTCCTTTAGCTAAGTAAGAATTCCTTGTGGCAAGCTTCTAAACTCAAGTATGCTAAGCATGCTGACCTTGAACTCAAGCCTGAAGGGCAAGGGAGTTATATCATCCAGGAAGTGAGCTGCAGTATCTGTAGGTCGGGGGTGCATCTGAAATGCCTTGTTCTAAATTAGAGGGTCCATTTGCAAAGACAGCCTCTAAGATTTCATCCTGGAAGTCTGAATGAGAAGGGTGAACCTATATTGTCTGAGCAAAAGGGATGCTTTTAAGAGCACCCTTTGTCCATCCTCGCATACTTTCTGTAACACAATGGGGAAAAGGAGAATTGGAGAAAATGCATAAGGGAAGAGATCTGTATAGCTGATAAAGAATGTATCTGCTTGCTCAAACTTCTTTGTGAGGTCCTCTTGAGCTGAACTTTCTGTTTTTTCTGAATTTTTGCTGTTCAGAGTGGTAAAAAGGTCTAGGTCCAGGACACAAAACCAGTATGTAATCAGAAGAAGCATCCCTGCATAACACCCATTCATGGGGATCTGCAGCTAATCTGTTTAGTTTGTCCACCACTGAGTTTAATTGAGAGAGGATGTAGAATGCCCTTAGGGTCATCCAGGACTGAAGAGCTGTCGCCCAGGTAGACATGGCCAGCACGCAAAAAGGGCAAGAGCGAGTTCTTTCTTGTTCATTGAACTACTGCATTACAATAATGTCATCTTTTGTCACCTGCAAAATACCATTTTCCAGATGGACTTCACGGCTCTGAACACCAGTGTCAAGGCCATTATCACCTTTGCTTTTCATTCAGAATCCTACATATTTTGATGCCTCCTGAGTGCATCACCCTAGCTAAATTTGAAGCATAGTGCAGTTGTATAAAAATCTTATCATAACAATAGATGTCCTTCTTTCATTGTTGCAGCATTCTTTACAATAGCGATCTCCTGCCAAGGGCAGCCTGTCATCCAGCTAATATACCAAAGCTTTTAGGTTGTAATAGGTATGCTGTATGTCACACGTATGCTGCCCATGCATAGTGCAGGCCTAAAGGCAATGTCCGGACATACCATCCTCAAAACTGAAAAGCACCAATAGGAAGGACGGTCCAAGGATACTGTAGTTAACAAGCACATCCAGAAGGAAAAAGGACCAGGGGCACGGGGAGGGAGTGACTATTGCAACAGTGAAGAGAAGGACATCTACTATAATAAGATTTTACACAACTGTACTATGTCTTTCCATATCACCGTTGCAGTATTCTTTACAACAGGTAGAGTGCAAAAGCTTAGGAAGAAGACTGAGAGAAGAAAGTGCCAGAAGAGCCCTCTAGGAAGCAATGGAGAATGGCCCTGGCAAAGCCAGCTCTGGCTCTAGAAATCACATCCAACTTATAATACTTGGTAAAGGTATGTACTGAAGTCCAGATAGCTGCCTAAAGAATAGAATTAGTATCCAAACCCTTGAAAAAAGCACCAGAAGCAGCCACTGCCCTAGTAGAAGAAGGAAGGTTCTTCCCATGAAAGAACAGCAAAAAGAAATGGCTTTAGATGTCCAAGAATAAATTGTTTGCTTGGAACCTGCCAAACCTAAAAGACCTAGAATGAAAAGAAACAAAAACCTGTTCAGATTTAGTCTTATTCAAATAATATCTGAGTTGTCTATGAAAACCCAAGGTGTGCAAAACCTTCTCACTAGCAGACTGCAGAGAAGTGAAAAAAGCGGGCAAATGAATAGATGGATCAAGAGATACCTCATTAACCACACTGAGTAAAAATGAAGGATTAGTAGGAAGGGACACCCTGTCCTTATGGAAAACTAAAAAATGAGGAACAGCCATAAGGGCTTACAGCTCAGACACCCTCCTAGCAGAACTAAGGGCCACAAGAAGAACAGTCTTCTAACAACAATACTGTAAGGAAGCTGAAGCAACAGACTCAAAAGGAGCCCAAGTCAAATTTTCTAAAACAAAATTAAGTTCCCAGGAAGGAGGGATAGGTTTCCTGTGAAGCTTAATATGAAGGAAGCCTTTAAGAAATTGTTTGGCTACAAATCTAGAGGCTAAAGGAGAGTTCAAGGGCAGAAAAGAAGAGATAGTTGAAAGGTGGGTCTTAACAGAAGAATATGCCAATCCTGCATTGAGTAATTTACACAAATAAGAGAACCAAATGAATATCCACAGTAAATGGATCCAGGTTAAAAGAAAGACGTGAAAAAGAAAAGCTCTTCCATTTGGATAAGTAAGACTTCCTAGTAGTGAGTTTCCAGGCCTCATGCAGGACCTGAAGCACGAACTCAGAAAAAAGGTGTTGATAGGGGGATCAAAACCTATCACCCACAATGCCAGTTGAAGAGTGTACAGGTGAGGATGGATGAGAGATCCCTTATCTTGCATGAGTAGGTCCGCCCTTTGAGGTAACTTGTGGTGATTGCCCTTGGCAAGATGCAGAACAAGAGGGAACCAATGTTGTCTGAGCCAAAAGGGAGTCACCAGCAAGATTTTGGAAGCATTCTGTTTTATCTTGAAAGGGACTTTCAAAATGAGAGGAAGGGGGAGGTAAGGCGTAAAGAAAAATCCCCTTCCAAGAAAAAGAGTGGGTGTCCACCTTCCAGAGCAGAGGGCGTAGGTCTCTGGCACAAAAAAGTGAAATTGTCTTTTCAGAGGGGGAGGCAAATAGCTCTACTTGAGGAGTACCCCACTGGTGGATAATTTCCAGAAACACATCCCTGTAGATCATTCACTCATGGAAATGCATTATGGACCTGTTCAGAGAATCTGCCACTACTTTATGTGAGGGAATGTAAACTGCCTGAAGGGTCACCTGATACTGGACAGCTAGCTCCCAAACCTGAAGAGCTACCCTGCATAAGAGATAAGATCCACCCCCCCCCCCCTGCTTGATGGCATACCATATCACTGTGGTATTGTCTGTGAGAATCTTGAGGGGCCCTGGAAGGGAGAGAGAATGAAAAGCCTGAACAGCCAGCAAAAGAACTCTCATCTCTTTGACACTGATGTGGTATTTCTTTTGACAAAGCAACCAAAGGCCCTACACCTTCAGAGGGCTGAAGGAGGTCCCCATCCCACATCTGAGGCATTTGTGAAAAGTTCCTGAGAGGGGAGTGGAGGTTGAAAAGGAAGCCCTGGGTTGAGGGACAACTGATGAATCCACCACTGAAGTTCCAGGTTGAGGAATGGAAGAAGAGGGACTTAAAAAATCTAAAAGATGAGAATGCTGAAGCCAGACTGACTTTAGAAACCACTGGAGCTTTCTCGTGTGCAGTTTGGCTACAAGGAACATAGGGATGGTGGAAGCCATGTAACCTAGAGACCTCAGAAATTATCTGGCTGTGACTGAAGCCAGAGGAAGAAGGGCTTGAAAGAAAGCAAGGAGTGTTAAGGCCTTGGGAGAAGGCAGGGATTCCAGCATTGGAACAGTCTGGATCCTGCATCCCAGAAAAAAAAAAACATGATCCTGAGGAGGAGTCAGGAAGGACTTCTTGAAATTTATTGTAAACCCCAGGCTTTGCAGGATACAAATGGCAAAGTGTAGATGCTGAAGTAAGATCTCTGGAGAAGAGGCCTAAAGAAGCAGGCCATCCAAGTAGGGAAAATACCTGTATCCCCTTAACCTGCAGAAATCAATTACAGGAGTGTGGCATTTGGTGAAGACCCTTGCTGTAGTAGAGAGGCCAAGAGGCAAAGCAGAGAACTAAAAATGCCAGGAAGTAACAGAGAAATGTAAAAACTTCCTGAAAAGGGGATGAGTGGAAATGTGAATATAAGCATCCTTAAGATCTACTGAAATGAGAAAGTCTAAGGAAGTAGTAGAGGAAACAAAGTTTGAAGGGACGGCATCCAAAAGGAAGGGACTTTCAAAAAGGTGTTTAGCAGAGAAGGATTGAGAATGGGTCTCC
This sequence comes from Protopterus annectens, assembly GCF_019279795.1. Lineage (NCBI taxonomy): Eukaryota > Metazoa > Chordata > Ceratodontiformes > Protopteridae > Protopterus > Protopterus annectens. The sequence continues at coordinate 937,696,816 of NC_056730.1, read as the reverse complement.
AGGTGCCTTCTTTCCTGAGGACCAAAAACATTATGAAATAAATCCCCCTCCCCCTTTGAGGAACTGGAACTTTCTGAATAGTTCCATGAGGCAACAGACCCTGAAGCACCTCTGGAAAAAAAACTGCAATTGTTGCTGAGGAATATCAAGAAAAGGGGGGGAAGAGATTTCCAAGCCATGTAATAACCTTGATGAATTATGGAAAGTACCCAGGACTCATGGCTGATCTGTAGCCTCATAGGAAGGGATAGAGAGAGAGATGTAGAGGAAGAGGAATGTGACTGAGAAGAACAGGGCAAGGTTAGTCAGTCAGCAGCTGGTTTGTCAGGAAAAAGAGGCTTATGAGTAGAGGAAGATTGGGTAGCCTTAGCAGGAGGAGCTCTTCTATCACAATTATTACCTTTCTACGGACAAAAGTAGGCTTACTGAGATAATTCTTGGGCACAGGGGAAACAAAAATATGCTTCAACATCTGTACACCCTTGCCCTTTTCTTGCAGGTACTTAAACAACTCCACAACAGCAACACCAAACAAATGCTTACTATCCAAAATAGAATCCATCAGTTTAGCCTTGATATCATCAGGCAAATGCTGAAGTCTGAGCCAGGAATACCTCCTCAAAACAGATCCAAAACCAGCAGCCCTAGATGAAGCAAGTAGCATCATAGCTGCATTTTATGGAATGGTGAGCTACTTGGAAGGATGTCCCCAGCAAAGTAACAGCAGAAGCCTTCCCATCAGAATCAGGGAGATCTGAAATAGCCTGACAGGCCTGAGAGAGAAGAGCCAGAACACACCAAATCATGTGTGTCTGACAGTTAACAGCCTTAGAGGCTAGGGTAGCAGAAGTATACACCTTCTTATCCAGCCTCTCTATGGTTCTGCTATCCTTATCAGAAGGAAGCAGTTTAGTGGAAGGCAACAATTTGGAGGGCTTATCGGAAGCAACTGACACCACAGATGGGTCATCAGAGGGACACTTATAAAGAAACCTGCAGTCCTTAGGCACTTTATAAAACCTGTCGTTTTTTTGGGTGCAGGGGGTTGGAAATCAGGAGCCTGAGAAGCAGTGGAAAATGCATCCAGCAAGGCAGCAAGAACAGGGGGAACAGCAAAGGGTCTAGAAGACTCCATTTGCAGAAGCTCATTGTATCTCTTCTGAACATCAGACACCCAAGCAGTCCTATTTGAAAAATTCCATCATTCTGGAAATAGTATCACCAAAGGAAACCTCTTCAAAAGGAGAGTCAGGACTGATAGACTCTTCTTCCTCAGAACCACAGTCAAGTGGCAAAGGAATCTGGGAGGAATATGTAACAGACTCCATCAGAATCAGCAGCCTCCTCCTCAGAAGAATCCTGCTCCCTGGGTCTCTTGAGGGGTGGAAGACCTGGGAGGAGCAGGAACAGAAACTCCCTGTGGAGACTTAAGAGCCATAAGGGCACTAAACAGGGCTTGAGTGAAGTTTTAGCATTCACACTGAGGATCTTTTGGAGCAGGTGAAATACGTTTAGTTTTCTTTTTTTTTTTTTTTTTTTTTAAGTAGGACATCAGCCTTGAAAAATATTGGAGGATCTGACCACTGATGACACTCAATAATGGTAATCAGAACCTTTACTCTCTTTAAAGTTTGAGGAATACCCCTAGGCCCTTCAGTAATAACCAGCCGTGGTTCCCTATGTACATCTGAAGCAGACGTCTGCAAAACAGTGTCAGATCCATGCCAGCTTCTGAAGAAGTTGCAGCAGAGGAATCCAGGAAGGAAACTGGACAGCCCTCCGGGCTTTCACCAGTCTCAAGACAGATGTCTGGCGTTGATGGTACAGCCAAAGAATCAGACTGTGCTTTCTTGGCCTTTTTTTTTTTTCTCAGACGGGTATCCCCTTGGGCCAGGAAGATCCTTCCATGGTATCCTTAGCCAACAATTTAAGTCACTGGTTCTCTAAGTAAATCACAAGGGAAGAAAGCCAACTCCCCAATGTCTTATGGACAAGTGCTTGACATATCTCACAACATGTATGGTCGTGGGAAGCTCCTAAACAGAACACTGCTTATGATGAGCTTTATGGGGAATTTGTCTCCAACACTAGGATTTCCCCTTTCTGGATGACATGAAACCCAATAACCAGAAACAAGACAAAGCTTAAGGCAATAAAATAAAAAAAACAATGGGGAACTCATCTGAAAGAAGTAGAAACCAGCAGAAGAAAGAGCGTTCAGACTGATAATCAAAGATGGCATTTCGACTGGCAACAAAGAAGTTCTGGGAATGGTACATCCAGACGTCACCTTTATGCCCTATGCTATGCATGGGGAGTATACACGAGACATACAGCATACCCATTACAACCTAAAGGCTTTGGTATACTGTCCGGATGTTTGGTTGCTCTTGACAGGGGATCCCTATTGTAAAGAATACTGCAACAATGATATGGAAGAACATCTATCATTACTGTTTGATTGTGGGGTTCTTTTTAAAGGCCACCCCTTTGTTCAGTTTCACCTATCTGAAACACCTTTCTAGTTTTTTTGGGACTAAAGGTATTATAGGAATTGTTTCCTTCAGAGAATGTGAATGCTGACTCCAGGTGTTATCAAATACCACACTGATATTTTCAAATGTGCAATATGGCCAGAGTAACCATCAAAACTGTGGAGACCATAAATGTCAGTGCCCTTGGGAATTCCCTGGCTATAAACATTGCTTCTACTGTCATTCTACCTTGCCTGAAGGGAGGTAGGTAGACCTCCGGGTTTTGGTACCAAGTAAGGACTTGAGGAATACCACTTACTTGTAAGAGGTGATATCTGACATAAGGAAGGTTGAACTAAAACTTTAAGCTATGAAAACAGCGCATGGTGAATTGTTCTTTTGCCACTGATTATATGACTTTTAGCTGAAAAAGCTGTTACAGAATGAGGGACCAAGGTGCTCTTGATCACCTTATATGGATGGGATGCTTGACAATAAGAACAGCACCTTGGTATTATCTGCATCACCCAATTTGTCTACAATGATGCTGTTTCTTATGAAATAGTTACCCTTCCTGATATATTTGGAGTATGTGGGGTGGTAGATCCTGCTTTCACTTGGTGAATGACACCCTTTGGTGTTATCTGCAGCACTATTTGTCTTTTATGATGCTGTTTCGTATGCAATGGTTACCTTTCCTGCTATATTTGAAGGGTCTGGGGTGGTAGATCCGACTTTCTCTTAGCAAATGGAACTCCACACAGTGAAGGCTAATCTGAACTTGACTGCAGGTTTGTTAGAAAGTGAAGAAACTCTTTACCCAAGGAAAGCCATTCTTGAGGAATAGGCTAATAAAGGATGGAGGAGACAGGGACCTACCCACTGCTTGAGATCCAGGTAATGGCAGGGAGCTACAGGTTAGCTAACTATATATAAACTTCTGAGTATCTTGAGTGGGGTTTCCATCTTACACTCCAGGAAATGAGGATAGGATTCTAGGGCTTTCATACTCCATCACCTCAGTCTCCTGCCTTAAAATAACAGGTACACTGTCTCTTGTCCCATCTAAAATAACAAAATACACTTCAGCCATAAGCAACCAAGGTGGGATGTCTAATCCAAAATCCATCTCATGGCTCTTGCCTTGGCAGGCTGTGCCTTGATCTAACAGGCAAAACCAAAAGGATTTCACCAGTGGCCACAAAACCCTGAGATGTCAGGTTGGGAGGAGCTGCAAAGCCAACTCACCAGAGCCCAGATCCTTCAGCTGAACAGTAAAGTCAGATGCCACTGTCAACATCACCAGAGTGTTTGACTGCCTTTTCTTTAGATCACTTATTTAATCATTTCTTACAGAGCATGTCCAAGGTTAAGGATGCACTGGAAGACCCAAGGCAGCAAAAGTCAAGGTCTCAAGTTTCTTCCAATCAAAATAGATTGCCTATCTTAGTAATTTTTGGTGTGACATGCCTTAATCTACCCAGGCACCTGACCCTCTTAACTACACAACACTGCTAAAAGGATATAGTTAGAGATCAGAAAAAAATTTCCCTAACAAGGAATTTATCTGAACGAGTTTTGCAGCATGCCGAGTTCTGTTGGACTGCAGATGCAAAACCAAATGATGCACACATTGTGAACTACAGCAAGAAAGATCTGAAATAGTACAGACTGATGTAAGCTTTCCATAGGGACTGTCTTGACATCCCCAAAACACAGATATTTAGCCTGCCTTTTGAGGGGAGGGTCCTGAAGTGTGGAAGTTACGCCAGATGTTGCCCTTTCTACTACAGAAGCCCCAGTAGGAAGGACCGCTGCAACAGTGATGTATACAACTAGCACTAACAATTATATACCTAGCTTACGCCTTTGCAAGGTGATAACAATGGAGAAAGAAATGGTTTATTTGGTGTCAGTTTCATTGTACAATTACATTTTCCATCATACCTCTTCCATGCCATGCAGACTGACCATCAGAGAGTGAAAGACTGAAACCAGTGCCAATATCGTCCTCCCAGGACACTTGCAGGTAATAAACTGCAGCAGGCTCAGAGGCCACAGAAATCTTCTGTACTTGCTTCATTACAGTTCTTACTCTGGCAAAGAAAAAGAAAAAGTAAAATATTTAGGAGCGTTTATCTACACAATGCCATCCTAGAGGAATTTATTAATGAGGCTTCATCCTGGCAAGTTTAAAGCTGAGAAAATATGGATGCAGATATTTGCTAAACAAAAGAAGAAGACTGTGGTACAAACAAAACCTCCCTGGCTGTGGAACCCAAGTCGAGGTGTGACAGGCAATCACCTTGTAATTTAATATTTTTCTGCCTTTTTATCAGAATCTCTTTTATAAACAGAGATAAAGCAAAATGTGCCAAAAACAGCTACTCATTCCACAGATAAGAACAGTGAATAAGGCTTGCCATGCTTCTAGAGAAACTGGTCTATGTGCGTGTTTAGAATGGCACCACATGTTGGATTAATTTTTTTTGGGGGGTATGTGTATGTATACACACATGTACACACATGCTATAAAGAAATACACACACACAAATGTTACTCCACACAATAAAGATCTGAATCTCTCATTACAAATTAACGCAAATAAATAAAGAACTGAATAAAATAAAATGCCTGTCAAGTAATCTGAAACCCAAATAAAAAAAAAAAATACCTACTCAAAGTCAACCACATGAAATAAAATCCTTGCAAAGCAAAAGTACACTAAAATATATTACACAAGTAAACACAGACTTGTGAATAGGATTCCTGTCAATCCTTTCACACAATCAACAAAGACAACACTACATCTGAAAGCAATACTCAAAAACTATAAAATAAAATAAAAACTCCATACAGCATATACAGTGGATATAAAAAGTGTACACACCCCTGTTAAAATGACAGGATTTTGTGATATAAAAAAAATGAGACCACAATAAATCATTTCAAAACCTTTCCCACCTTTAATGTGACCTATAACCTGTGCAATTCAATTGAAAAACAAACAAATCTGTTAGGGGAAAAATATATAAAAAAAAAAAAATGTACAATAAGCTGGCTGCATAAGTGTGCACACCCTTAAACTAATACTTTGTTGAAGCACAGCATTCAATCTTCTTGGGTAGGAGTCTATCAGCGTGGCACATCTTGACTTGGCAATATTTGCCTACTCTTCCTTGCAAAAGTGCTCCAAATTTGTCAGATTGCGAGGGCATTTCTTGTGCACAGCCCTCTTCAGGTCACCCCAAATTTTTTCTATTGCATTTAGGTCTGGGCAATTCCAAAACTTAAATTTTCTTCTGGTGAAGCCATTCTTTTGTTGATTTGGATGTATGCTTGGGGTCATTGTCGTGTTGAAAGGTGAAATTCCTCTTCATCTTCAGCTGTCTAGCAGATGTCTGAAGGTTTTGGGCCAAAAGTGACTGGCATTTGGAACTGTTCATAATTCCCTCCACCTTGAATAAAGCCTCAGTTCCAGCTGAAAAAAAGCAACCCCAAAGCATGATACTACCACCACCATGCTTCACCGTGGGGATGGTGTTCTTTTGGTGATGCGAAGTGTTGATTTTGTGCCAAATGTACCTTTTGGAATTGTGGCCAAAACCACGGTCTCATCAGACCATAACACTTTTTCCCACATGCTTTTGGGAGACGATGTATTGTTTTGCAAATTTTAGCCAGGCCTGGATTTTTTTTCTTTGTAAGAAAAGGCTTCCGTCTTGCAACCCTACCCCACAGTCCAGACACATGGAGAATACGGGAGATTGTTGTCGCATGTAGTACACAACCAGTACTTGCCAGAAATTCCAGCAGCTCCTTCAGTGTTGCTGTAGGTTTCTTGGCAGCCTCCCTGACCAGTTTTCATCTTGTCTTTTCATCAATTTTGGAGGGGTTATGGCACATTGGGAGGAAGATAGAATGTATAAACTAGAAACCTACCAGAGACATGTCATCTTCTATAAGCGGTTTGTAGATGACCTCTTTTTCTTATGGAAGGGCAATAAACAGGATTTGATACATTTTTATGAGCAAATAAATGAGTTAACTAGCTTTTTGAAATTTACCATTACATACTCTGAGGACACCATTTCATTTTTAGATGTTAATATTAAGCGTCTACCTAATGGAGATTTCAATACAGGAATACACCGTAAGTCCTGTCACAAAAATACTTTACTTAACAGAGATAGTATGCATCCTCCACATGTATTCAGGAATGTCTTAAAAGGCCAATGTAAGAGGGTTTCCAGACTGAATTCTAGTGCAACCCAATTTGATGAAGAGATTTCAGATTTACAAAATAGATTTGATCAAAGGCACTATAACTCCACGGAGATTACTAATGCCATTTTGGATGTGAGGCAATTACGACAAAATCGAGCATGCCCCATTTTCTCAGAAAAAGGTAGACTTGAATACAGATCAATAGAAGATAATATGAAATATCAGCAAGATGGAACTATTAGATACACTCTGCATTACACACAAGATATAAAACATATAAAAAGAGCTATATATAAATTTTGGGATATATTAAATATAGACCCAGAAATCTCCAAACATTTAGAGGATGGACCCAGATTTGCATATAGAAACAAGAGCAATCTTCACAAAATGCTTTGTTGCTCTGATTCCAGAACTAGAGTTAAAAATGAAATTTATGAAGGAACTAAATCATGCAATAAATGCAATTATTGCAGTTATGTGACTAACACCAATGCCTTTATACATCCGCTCACAGGTGACTTCATTAATGTTAAGGTGAATGCCCGTTGTGACACTAGACATGTAATATATTTAGCTAGATGCACAACATGTCCATCCTTCTATATAGGAAAAACAGACAGAATGTTCAAAGAAAGAATTAGGGAACATCTGTACCAAATTCGTATTCGATCAGAAGTTAATGCACTATCTAAACATATTATGGACAAGGGTGATAATCATAAGTTTCTTTTTTCTGCTTTACAAGTTACAGAAGTTAGTATAAGAGGAGGTGACATTAAAAACTTAACAGAATCCATAGAGGCTGAATGGATTATTAGAACTAGAGCCCATATTGATCCAGGTCTCAATGATAGGGTGCCTTTGAAGCCCGCCCTTAAAAAGAAGAGACATAGACTTTAGATTTTTCACCCCCTTTTTTTTATATTCACATAGATATACACCACATAGTCTTTGTATTTCAGTTTAATTATTACATACAACTGTCTTGTTTTAGTCATTCCAAACACATATCAAATACACAATACTATTTATGCCCATGTATATACACATATATTTAATAACCACAAGTATAGAAAAGCTTGCCAGACTTTATTTTATTTCATTATACATCATATATAATTTTCATTATATATTATATATTACATATTATATTATATATTTATTCAGCTTTTATTTATTTAATGCATTCTCATGACTCATTTCTAGGAGCATAATCAATTTTCACATATACATATATACACATCATATTAAAACACAAACATTTACAAGTATAAGATAGGCAAATTTATGCATCTGCATCCTTTATATTTATATATTATATATCTATATTCGATTTATGTAAGTTATGGTATACGTTTATATATTGTTTTTTATACATTGTTTACATATAGGCATTAGCATAAACATTTTTCAAACATTTTCCAAATGTTTTTATGTGTTTTTCACTATGTATATGATATGCTTATTTTACTACAAGTTTATAGTGATTTTTGGTGTATATACACCTTTTATATTTAATTGATTAATTAGTACTATATAATTAAATGAATATGTGTATAAAAGAGTGTTCCTGATAGGTTGTTGTTGTGGTTTGAAAAAGCTGTAAGCGAAAGCGGTCACCCGAATAAACTGTCTCCTGGTTCACGTATAAATGCATCTTTATTGGACTGAACAGTCGATCTTTTGAAAGGTTTTTTGCAAGGTTTCTATAGCATTTCATATATGTTTTCAAGGACTTTGTTATCAGTGCTATACCATTTATTTGGACTGAACAGTCAACGTCTTAAAGAGTTTCTATAGCGTCACACTTTTAGATACCTTGCTACGAGGCAGCAGAACTGGTTTATTAAAGGACAGAGAATCTGAGCGGAGGTATTGCATCTTCCGTGAGTGTAAACCGGCAGGCAACTTTTAATTTTATTCAATTTTGGAGGGGTGTCCAGTTCTTTGCAACATCACTGTTGTCCCATATTTTCTCCACTTTTTGATGACTGTCTTCACTGTGTTCCATGGTATATCCAATGCTGTGGAAATTTTTTTTGTACCTTCTCCTGACTGATACCTTTCAACAATGAGATCACTTTGATGCTTTGTAAGCTCTCTGCGAACCATGGAATTTGCTGTAGCAGGCAACTGAGTAAATGTCAGGAAAATCCTACTAGGACAGCTGAACTTTATTTAGGGTTAATCAGAGTCTCTTTAATTGATGGCAGTTGTGTACCCAAGAAGACTGAATGCTGTAATTAAATCAAAAGGTGCTCCAACAAAGTATTAGTTTAAGGGTGTGCACACTTATGCAACCAGCTTATTGTAAGTTTTTATTTTTTTATATTTTTTCCCCCAACAGATTTGTTTATTTTTTAATTGAATTGCACAGGTTATAGGTCATATTAAAGGTTGGAAAAGTTTTGAAATGATTTATTGTGGTCTCATTTTTTATATCACAAAAGCCTTGCATTTTAACAAGGGTGTGTAAACTTTTTATATCCCAAAATAAGGCACAAGGTACAGTTCCAAAATAAGGCCACGACGACAGTTCCAGGAAAGCCTGTATGATCGCTTTTGTTCCTTTATTCATAATAAAACATGGAACTTCATCAGATACAATTAGTTACATAATTTCCCCTTCATTAAATACTGTTTTTACAAATGATGTGACTTCATTCATTAAAAAAAAAAAATTATAATTCCTTCTTAAGAACTTCATGTTTATTTAATCCTATAACCTCGCTACTTCACATAATAAAATATATACATAATATACACATAAAACCTAAACATAAAACATCTTAAACAATTTAATACAATATTATATAAATATTATATAAATCCATTATACCCTCACTACTGGTAATTTTAAAAATAATTACTTTATTTTAGTTATTTTTATTTTAAATCTTATCCGACCTCATATTTAATACACTACTAATAGAAATCCTATCATTTAAACCAGGTTCTTTTGTAGAGTTTAATAGAACTTGCCAATAAGCTTCCATGTACTCTAGGAAATTAGACCAGTTACCCCCTCTCTCTTGTCTCTCTATCTTTTCCAAAACACAAAATCTAAATTTTTTAAAATCATTGCACACAGAAGAATGTCTAAACAAAGCATTGGTATTATCACATCTACGAATGGTGTAATTATGTTGGTAGATTATTTTACTCAACTCATTCTCAGTTTTTCCTATGTAATAGGCATTACATGTTTGGCATAGGGCAGCATAAACCACTCCCTTTGTCTTACAATTGTAATTCCCTATAATCAGGATAACCCTTTTGTAACCTTCTATCACTACATTCTTGGTCTCATAAATGAACCTACACTCTTCACATGCCCCACATTTGTTCATCTTCCCCAAAATTAATCCTTCACAATTTTCTTTATTCTTTTCAAACAAGGATTTTAAGTTGTGCCCTTTTCTATATACTATCTTAGGCTGTACCCCCCACTTTATCAAAAAGTCCAAATGCTCCAAAAACACCTGTCCAGTTTTTTTACATTATCTTTTTAATCTGTGGTGAGTATTCATTAAAAGTCATGACACAACAAAATGAGTCTACCCTACTTTCTTGACTACCCACCACTACTTCAGGATTTTTCAAGAACGGTGGGTAGCTGGTCCTCCTACTAGTAATATAGTGTTCCTGACTCTCTACTAATGTTTCTGGGTATCCCCTCTCACTTAAAATTTTTTTCAATATTTCTAATTCTTATGAGAATTTTTTATTTTCTGTGGTCAATCTAGAAACCCTAATCATCTGACTTTTAATAAGGTTACTTTTCTGCCAAAATGGGTGATCACTCTCAAAATGTAACAGACTATTAGAGTAGGTGGGTTTTCTATAAATGGCTGACTCCAAACATCCCTCAGGTCTGTTCTTGTACAAATGCACATCTAAACAGTTGACCATCTCTGTATCTAATGTGCTAGTATACTTTAAAAAAATTGGTTGTGGTGTTAATACAGTTGACAAATTCCAAACATTCTTCCTTACTACCATTCCATAACACCAGAATATCATCTAAAAATCTATAATACTTGTAGATCTTATTTTTAAATTTTGAATCTAGCACAAATTTAGTTTCCCAGTACCTGAGTACGATGTTTGCAAAAACCAGTGCCACTACTGCTCCCATCGCTACCCCACGGGTTTGTTTAAAATGTTCCCATTGAAACCATACAAAATTGTTACCAAGTACCAATTCCATCAGTGTAGTTAACATAAAAATCGAATCACCAGACAATTTTGTACCCTCTCTTAGTGCTTTCTGATTTGATTTTGGAAGAGCTATTCCAGGAGTACAGGTTTTGTGATGAAGAAATTCATTTTTTGAGAGTCAAATATCCGAGGGTCCCCTGCTTTTTTGGGATTCCGAAAATTCATAAATCTTTTGTTGACCCACCAATGATACCAATAGTGGCAGGGAGGGGAAGTAAGACTGAACCCCTGGCAAAAATGGTTGACTTCCATCTAAAACATTTCTTTGAGGGGAAGTAGCATGTGCTCAAGGATTAGTGGCACCTTTTAAAAGGTTTGGCAGTTTCAGAATTTAAGGAACAGGTCTTGTTCTTAAGCATTGATGATAAGGAGTTGTACTTAAGTATTCCCCACAATGAAGGCATGGAAATGTTTCAGAAAGCACTAAGAGAGGGTACAAAATTGTCCGGTGATTCAATTTTTGTGTTGACTATACTAATGGAATTGGTACTTGGTAACTATTTTGTATGGTTTCAAGGGGAATATTTTAAACAAACTCATGGGGTAGCAATGGGAGCAATAGTGGCACTGGTTTTCACAAACATCGTACTCTGGTACTGGGAAACTAAATTTGTGTTAGATTCAGAATTTAAAAATTAAGATCTACAAGTATTACAGATTTTAGATGATATTCAGGTGTTATGGAATGGCGGTAAGGAAGAATGTTTGGAATTTGTCAACTATATTAACACCACAACCAATTTTTTTTAAAGTTTACTAGCACAATAGATACAGAGATGATCAACTGTTTAGATGGGCATTTGTACAAGAACAGACCTGAGGGATGTTTGGAGTCAGCCATTTATAGAAAACCCACCTACCCTAATAGTCTGTTACATTTTGAGAGTGATCACCCATTTTGGCAGAAAAGGAACCTTATTAAAAGTCAGATGATTAGGGTTTCTAGACTGACCCCAGAAAATAAAAAAATCTCGTAAGAATTAGAAATATTGAAAAACATTTTAAGTGAGAGGGGATACCCAGAAATATTAGTAGAGAGTCAGGAACACTATGTTACTAGTAGGAGGACCAGCTACCCACCATTCTTGAAAAATCCTGAAGTAGTGGTGGGGAGTCAAGAAAGTAGGGTAGACTCATTTTGTTGTGTCATGACTTTTAATGAATACTCACCAGAGATTAAAAAGATAATGGAAAAATCTGGACAGGTGTTTTGGAGCATTTGAACTTTTTGAAAAGTGGGAGTACAGCCTAAGATAGTATATAGAAAAGGACACAACTTAAAATCCTTGTTTGAAAAGAAGAAAGAAAATTGTGACGGATTAATTTTGGGGAAGATGACCAAATGTGGGGCATGTAAAGAGTGTAGGTTCATTTATGAGACCAAGAATGTAGTGATAGAAGGTTACAAAACGGTTGTCCCGATTAAAGGGAATTACAAGTTGTAAGACAAAGGGAGTGGTTTATGCTGCCCTATGCCAAACATGTAACGCCTATTACATAGGAAAAACTGAGAATGAGTTGAGGAAAAGAATCTACCAACATAATTACGCCATTCATATATGTGATGATACCAGTGCTTTGTTTAGACATTCTTCTGTGTGCAATGATTTTAAAAAAATTAGATTGTGTGTTTTGAAAAAGATAAAGAGACAAGAGAGGGGGGTAACTGGTCTAACTTCCTAGAGTACAGGGAAGCTTATTGGCAGGTTCTATTAAACTCTACAAAAGAACCTGGTTTAAATGATAGGATTTCTATTAGTAGTGTATTAAATATGAGGGCGGATAAGATTTAAAATAAATAACTAAAATAAAGTAATTATTTTTAAAATTACCAGGAGTGAGGGTATAATGGATTTATATAATATTTATATAATATTTATATAATATTGTATTAAATTGTTTAAGATGTTTTATGTTTAGTTTTTTTTTATGTGTATATTAGGTATATATTTTATTAAATGTGAAGTAGCGAGGTTATAGGATTAAATAAACATGAAGTTCTTAGGAAGGAATTATAAAATTGTTTTTTAATGAATGAGAAGTCACATGATTTGTAAAAGCAGTATTTAATGAAAGTGAAATGATGTAACTAATTGTATCTGATGAAGTTCCTTGTTTTATTGTGAATAAAGGAACGAAAGCGCTCATACAGCCTTTCCTGGAACTGTTGTTGTAGCCTTATTTTGGAACTGTACCTTATGCCTTATTTTGTGATTTTTACCTTTTACTCTGTGGATTTGTGTTTTACACTTTTTATATCCACTGTAGCACTAATATAAAGTATTATCTCTAAGCATTTTCCAAGAAGTTCTTCATCAGACATCTTTTCAAAAGAAGGTAACTACAAATCTGATCAGTCTTTCCTTAGGAAACTGCTCCCTTGCATATAAAACAGTGAAGTCTAACAAGAGTATTCCAGGAGTTACCGATGATTGTGAAAATGAAGAGAAAATATGACACATTTTTCACGTTTTTTAACATTTTAATGATAGGTCCCAAATTACCTTAACATTGCAGCAAAATGACACAACTGCAGGAGGAGGTGGTAGCAACTAACCAGGAAGTGAGTGGCAATGCTATTTACTGGTAAGAATTCTCACTTTTATCCCCAATAACAAAGGGGCACATAATGGGTAGCCACCCCATGCCCTATTACTACTATGCAGTCTAAGCACTGGAAATTGATTGCTCTCGGCAACCAGTATATCTCTTCTCATTAACCTCCAGTCACATGACTACAGATGACCATGAGAAGACCTATCTGCATGTTGATTTTCTTTTGCTGGTTATGTGACTTTTATTGTTGATTGGCAAGAAATCTGGTGTGTGTGTCAACAGATACTGCCCAAAGCATAAAGTACTCATTTTTATTTACCTTTGTAATTTATTTTTACTCTGACCGCTGAGGTGCTGGTGTGACCAGAAGCAGAAAGTCAAAATGAATAATTGTGGCATGAGACAGTCTGTGGATGAAGCAAAGGACATTTAGCATGATAACAATAAAATCATCATTGCTGTGGCTTGGTGGTGGTGGTGGTAGTGGTGGTGGTGGGGTATGCTATACTGTTATAGATCTATCAGTTGAAATATTTTACCATGACCAATTTTCTTTCAATCTTATCATAACTTAACATTAAAAGGATACACAGAAAGTGTCTGTCTTTTAGCTGGTAGGGATGCAGGGTATGTGTAAAACACAGGTCAGTTATGTGATCTGAACAGCCTAAGAGCAGTGCATGTGACTATAAATAAGACATTGAAATTTATTATTGAGGATATTATGTCTTTTGTTTCAAACATAATCACGTATCAGAAATGTGCATTGAAAGAATATGGCTTGTTTTGAAGCATAGGTGTATAAGAAAGTAAATGGCAACATGATTCATGCAAAGCTACAACTGATATGTCTAATCTGAGGGTTGGGTGCACATACAGGCCTGAGGGCAATAGCAGAAAATAAATTGCTGTGGTCAATAATTCTTTCACTTTTCTTCATAGTCAGAAAGGAGAAGTGGATGCCTTTGGAGTACAGGTGAAGAGGCATGCTGAATGTCAAAATGTAGAATCTTTGCATGGTAATTGTCAGATAAAAATTAGTTTACTTATTGGGGCAGTCTGTGTGTCCTACAGCAATAAGATAACATGTTACTGTGGTCATTATAGTTTTCATTTTCTTCTCAAATAATTATGGGAACTGTAAAATATGTGAGTTGTTCTTCAGGGCAGGTGATGTAGGACAGCAAGCAGTACTTACAGTACTACTAAATAATTATCACAATTGTTTCTTTGGGGATAGTTTCTGTCAGAGTGGTGGTCATTATATTCATGTGGCAATTTCATCATCAAAGATAGAATATCCTCTCAGAAGGGGCATATCCTACTAGGACAGCATGTGTGCATTTTGCAACCAATAATTGTATCAAAATACCATGATTTTGTACTGTATTGCAAACTGCCACATAGGAACTAACAAATGGCCCTTATTGTACAGCTTACAAATCCAGTATTTCTAAGAACTTTTGTTGTTACAGTCTGGTAATATACCTAGTTCCACCTAGGGTTTGTTCATCCACTGTTTGGAAGGTAGGGTGAAACTAATACCTAGAATATATGTGCGCTAAGTGTTCATTAGGTCAGAAGCAAAAAAATCATAAGCTAAGGAAAAATATGTTTTACTTCACAAAGAGTAAAAGCTACATTCTCTGTACTTTCAAAGAAGGCTAGAGATGCAGTGAAGTCCTTGAAGAGAGAGAATAGCACTCAAGTTTGTTTTGTATACAACCATCATTCCCTGAACATTTTGTTGTGAACTGCCTTTGGGGAATTGACAAATGGCCTCCCATATACAGCTAGTAACTCCAGTGATTTAGACGGCTTTTGTAGTCACTATACTTTGTTTCCTTCTTTGAATACACACATAATGGCAGGTAAAACTAATGTCCAAAACATGCGTGTACTAAGTTTTCATTATGTCAGATGGAAAAGTCCTACAGATTTCATACAAAAAATATTTTCACTTGTAAAATGTCATGACTACAATGTCATCCTTTCACTCAGCAAAGTTAAATATCTAAAATTCAAAACTGAACTGCATTGACATTCTTAAGAAAAGAACAGAAATCTTAGGCATATTTCATGAACCATCACCCTGTTGTTACTATATTAAAGTTTCAAAGTGGGATCTGAAAGGGGGCACTGAAATACAGCCTTTCACAGAAAGCCACCTGAGGCTTTGGTGCATATGCCTTTACTGCCACAGTTTGACACTTTGCATTATATTCGGCTTCTATTCTTGTTCTGAAATTTTGCTGGTATGTAGAGTATAGAAAGGATCTAGTATACTCCTCTGCTGAGAGATGGTCTGGCCTTAAGCACAGGTGAAGTAGGCAGTTGCCTAAGGTGCCATTCTAACATTTCCAAATGTTTTTTTTTTTTTTTTTTTTTAAACAAACTAATGGCTGCTTAAAACAGCCACACCTTCAGCACTTTTTTAATTTCTGAGCTTCCTGTTCAGTCTAACCTACAAACTATGGAATGATTCACTCACTCAGAATTCTTGGGACCGAGCAGAAAGCCCAGAAACTTAAATGGACATGAGAGTGGCGTGAGTTCAAAATCGGTACTAGAGTAAGGACGTGGTTTGGAGGGTCAGAAAAAAGGAATGGTGTTGTGCGGTTTGCAGCAGATTAGGTTTTTATTTTTTTATTCCTGGTTGTCACTTGTATGAAAAATTAAAGTTATGTACTCACCATAACTATACATCTGTGTTGTCCATTTTCATTCTTCCTCAACATATGGGTCTTGGATCCAATCCCCAGATCCAACTTGGCCAATTTCTTTAGCTTCTTGGATCCGACTCTTGAGCTCCTCCCTTTACCCATAATGTCCCCTGCTTGCCAGATTACCTCAGATAGAGTTTGCTGCTGCTAAATTTGCCTGAAGGCATGAATACATATAATAATAACTTTTAGTTATGTACTCACCATAACTTCAGATGTTTGGGATCCATCTCACCTACATTCTGACTGATGGGTTCGGAGCCGATCCCTCGGCTCCGACTCGGCACGCTTATGCCAAAGAGCGAAGTCTCTTATTGGCTGAGCTTACTATATCCCAGGATGCACCACTACCAGTCCCCCAGATCTAGTTTGTCCGCATACATGCACACATGCACGCACTGCTTATATAACATCGTCAGTTGAAACAAGATAAAAACAGTAGAACTCAAAACCGTTCAATCTCTTCTGATCTCCAAGGCCGGGGGAAGGAGGGTGGGTATTAGGAATGTAGGCGAGATGGATCCCAAACATCTGAAGTTATGGTGAGTACATAACTAAAAGATGTTATGTGATCCTATCTCGCCTACATTCTGACTGATGGGACAGCGTCCCTAGCACCTGAATCCTGGGTGGCTCACTGGAAAACACTCCTGAGTACCGTGGAACCAAATGATGCTCGCCCTTTAGATGCCACATCCAATTTATAGTGGGAAATGAAAGTGTGCGGGTTGGACCAAGTAGCCGCAGCACAAATCTCAGAAATAGCGAGCTTGGAATGAAAGGCGATAGAAGTAGCCATAGCTCTGGTAGAGTGAGCTTTGATAGATGTTGTAAGTTGCTTATTTGAAGAGGAATAAGCCTGAGTTATACAATCTCTAATCCATTTGGAGATAGTAGCTTTTGTGATGGTTTTACCCAATTTATTATCTGAAAAGGACACAAACAACTGGTCTGATTTACTTAATTTGCTGAGTCCTGTCTAGATAGAAGCGCAATTGCCTGTGAACATCCAATTTATGGAGAGTGTACTCTGCTTCGTTGGAGAATTTTGGAAAGAAAACTGGTAGCTCTAGAGATTGTTGGAGACAGAGATTAGAACAAACCTTTGGGACAAAAGATGGGTTAGGCCTAAGTGATACTCTATCCTTGTGAAAAATCAAGTACGGTGGTTTGATAGATAGGGCTTGAAGCTCTGAAACCCTTCTTGCAGAGGTAATTGCAACTAAGAAGGCAGTTTTCCAAGACAGATATTTTAACTCACATGTAGCAGCCGGTTCGAAAGGGGAAGATGTTAAGGCGCGAAGCACCAAATCAAGATCCCACGGAGGCGCAGGATGAAAAACTGGGGGTCTTAACAGCCCCGCACCTTTAATGAAAGTTTTGCATAATCTGCTGCTCATCAACGGTGGATCCATGAATTCGTGAAATTTAGAGATAGCTGCAAGTTGGACTTTAATAGTAGAGACTGAAGATCCTTGATTAAACAAGGATGTTAAAAATTTCAAAACCTCTGGAATCGGGGCAGTGATAGGGTCTAAGCCCCTGAGTTGAGCCCAGATAGCAAACCTCTTCCACTTACTGAGGTACAATTTCTTAGTGGTGGGTTTGTGGGCCGAGGATAAAATGTGAATAACTTCCGGGTCTAAGGTGTGATTTCTGACTAAAGTCGGAAGTGGAGGAGCCAAGCTGTCAACTTCAATGTGCGAAGGGACTGGTGTTGTCGTCCCGACTGATGAATTAGCAGATCCGGGGTTAGATCCAAAACCCAAGGATCGTCCACCGCATGTTTCTTCAGGTAGGGGAACCATACCTGACGAGGCCAGTACGGAGCAATTAGAATCATTGTGGACCCCAATTGAGAAGCTTTCTGAATGACTTTGGGGAGAAGTGGAACCGGAGGAAAAGCATAAAGTAGCCCTGTTGGCCAAGGTTGTGCTAGAGCATCCATAGCTGCCTCCCCCTGATGTGGAGTCAAGAAGAAGAACCTTTTGCACTTTGTGTTTTGTGGTGTTGCAAACAGGTCGCAGCACGGCGTCCCCCATCTTCTGAAAACCTGAGCTGCTACTGTTTCGTTCAGGGACCACTCATGAGGAGAGAGAATTGTCCTGCTTAATCTGTCTGCCAATATATTGGATTTCCCTGGAATGTGGGTCGCTACCAAGAAGCGGTTGGTAGCTACAGCCCATTCCCACACCCTCATGGCCTCTCTGCAAAGGGGTAAGATCTGGTCCCTCCTTGTTAGTTTAGATACCAGACCACCGACATGTTGTCGGTGTGGATAGCGATAATGCCTTGAGGAGAAACTTGTGGAGAGCCTGTAGGGACAGAAGTACAGCCCTCATCTCCAACACATTGATGTGGAGAAAGGTTTCGTCTGGAAGCCAGGAACCCTGAACTAACCTGCCCAGACAATGCCCCCCACCCTGTCTGGGAGGCATCCGTCGTCAGGGTGGCCACCGGAGGGGGGATAACAAAAGGTCTTCCCTGATTCAGATTGGACGGGTGAAGCCACCAGCGGAGGTCCCGTTTGCACGTTTCTGTAATCATAATGGGGTGATTGAGGGGAAGATTCTGAAAGGACCATTGAGTCGATAATAGCCACTGAAGAATCCTCATGTGCAATCTTGCCAGAGGAACTAGTAGAACCGTGGCAGACATTGAACCTAAAAGTTGCAGGACCATCCTGGCTGGGACTTTGGATCTTGAAAGCAGGGCTTGAACTTGGCCTTGTAAAGTTTGGATCCTTTCGGTAGGAAGAAAAACGCGCATCAATTTTGAGTCTATCTCTGCTCCTATGAACCTTATGCGCTGAGAGGGCAGCAAGACAGACTTTGACCAATTGAATGTAATTCCCAGGGTAGCACCCAGGGAAAAGGTGGCTTTGAGGTTGTCCATTAGTAGATGACTGGTGGTGGCAGTCAGGTGCCAGTCGTCCAGATAGGGAAACACTTGGAATCCGAGACTCCTCAGGTGAGCAGTTACTACTGCCAAACACTTGGTGAACACCCTGGGGGCTGTGGTGAGACCAAAGGGCAGAGCACAAAATTGGAAATGACTGTCTCCCAGGCTGAAGCGCAGATACTTCCTGGATGCCCGATGTATCGGTATGTGATAATAGGCGTCCTTGAGATCTATGGAGCACATCCAAACATCCTTCTCCAGTAATGGGAGAATGGATTGTAACGTGACCATTCGGAATTTGGATTTCGTGACAGATTGGTTTAGTCTGCTGAGATCCAATATTGGTCTCAGGTCCCCTGTCTTTTGGCACTAAAAGAACCTTGAGTAATTTCCGGATCCGATCTGGTCTGTGGGGACCGGTTGGATGACTCCTTTTTCTAGCAGCTTTAACGCTTCTGCGGCTGCAATTTCCCTTTGACTGGGTGGTGGGTCCGGGATTTTTTTGGACGGTGGGGGGTGTGTGTGAAGGGAATGGTGTAACCTCCGGCAATAATCCGAAGCACCCATCTGTCCTGAGTGATTGACTCCCAGGCTTTTAGGTGCTTGGCAAAGCGGCACCGACTGGCTCGAGCAGCACAGCCGGGCAATCCCTCATGAAGTGTGGGAGGCTGAAGAGCCACGAAAGGACTCGCGGTCTCCAGAATTGCGGGGCCCTCTGCCGCCTCTGGGACGGCGTCTCCCAGAAAAATTTCCCCGTCCTCTGCCTCTGGAAGGGGAATCTTCCTGCTGTTGATGGAAAAACTTACGTGATTTGCGGAACCACATCTTCCCTCCTCCTTTAGCCTTGGGATAAGGCCGAAAGGGAGTGGAATAACGTGCACCTACGGCAGATAAAGTTTTTCCTTCTTGCTCACAGCGGGTAAGAGTGTCTTTAACCTTAGGTCCAAACAGAGAGGACCCATCAAAGGGAGCGTCGGCGAAGGAAGACTTGAAGGCCTCCATAAAATGACACAACGGAGCCAGGCTTGTCTCCGTAGAGCCACGCCTGTGCCTGCCGCTCTACCGCCCCTTCGGCCGCATATGAAATGAGCCTCATGGACGAGTTAGAAATTGAAGCAAGGATAGCCAACTGAGAGCTAACCGACTGGGCTAGCTGCTCAGGTAGGTTACCCGAGAGGGAATCTGACAGCTCCTTGACCAGATCCCTCTGAAGCCTGGTAAAATGTGCCAAATAATTCAGGGACCTTAAAGTAAAGGCCGCTGAAGTCAGGGTCGCTTCCCGTGCGGTCCATGCTCCTAGACCCCTTATTAGGAGGATGGACGGACGGTGAAGCCTCTGCCACATCCTGTTGTGTAGCAGATGCCACCACCATGGCATCTACAGCCACGCCTTTAGTCAGGAACTCCTTCTCGGGTGGGGCAGACAAAAATTTGTTAGGACGAGAAGGGACTGGTTCCACGGTATCTGGATGTTCCCACGCCCTCCGACAAACTAAATCCAGGAGCTCGAAGGGCGGAGACACCCAGGAGGCGGAGGGCTGAGCCCCAAAGGCCTTGAGAAGCACTGACTCATCAGCAGAGGGGGGTTTGGATATCCAGCCGCCTCGTTGTTTGAGGATCTCTAAGATGTCTGCAAATGAGACATCATCCGAGGACGACTTCGGGGACCCCTCCGCATCATCAAGATCAGTGTCCGATGTAATAGACTCGGGGGAGTCCACGTGCTTCCTCTTGCACGATCTCTTCCTTGGGGGCTCCTCTGAAGACAACTCCGAAGAACCCTCAGGAGGAGGGGAACCCCCAGTGGGGGTAACCTCAGGCCCAGGGGCTCCGCTGCCTAAGGACAGGGGAGCTGTCAAAGACCCAGTCTCCACGCCCAGGGAAGGTGCCGGTAAAACCGGAGAGATGGCCGAAGAAGACTTGGCCAAGGCACTCCTCATAGCTCTGAAAGCCGGACCCCCAGAATCCTGGGAGTGTCCGGTCCCCAGAGCCATGATAGCAGACGGACGTCCCACAGCCGAAGCACCGAGAGGGAGGCTCGGAACCGACAGCATAGGTCCCGAAACATCACCCCCAGGTCCAGCCGAAGAAGTCCGTGTACCAAACTCGGACCCGAAGGCCGGGGTTGGAGTAAGGGTCGGAGCCGACCCTAAGACCTCTACCGGCTCCAACAGCACCTGCTCCGGAGCCGGGCGGTCAGAGGAGGAATGGCAATGACATGGGCATGGGCTGTCGGCTCCGAAGCCAACTGGGTCGGAGCAGAAACTAATTTTTGAAAGACTGGGGACTGGAACAGTCTTTGGAGCACCCTGTCTATGTCCGAATCTGACATCCTCGATGACCTAGAGGATACTGAACGGGTTCGAGATGGCCTCTCCAACGGCCCCAAGGGGCTAGGGGACCGGCTCCGAGGCGACTCGATGACTATCGGCGCCGAAGGAATACCCAAACTAGTTTCCATCGGTGCCGAGGAGGAAGTGTCTGAGCGGAC
Source organism: Protopterus annectens (assembly GCF_019279795.1). Taxonomy (NCBI): domain Eukaryota; kingdom Metazoa; phylum Chordata; order Ceratodontiformes; family Protopteridae; genus Protopterus; species Protopterus annectens. Next base: position 937,675,220 of record NC_056730.1, on the reverse strand, counting down.
AACCTTCATCGGCTCCGAAACCAGTGGAGCCGATGAAGATGACCCGCCTCTCGATGCCCCAGCCATCGGCTCCGAAGCCAGAGGAGTCGAGACTGGTGGCATCGAGGCAGACCGTTCCGACCTCGGCTCCGAAGTCCTTGGAGCCGAAGGAGAAGTCTGCCTATGTCTTTTGGCGGTCGGATCCGACGGACTGGTCGGAGCCGACGCCCTTTTCTTTTTAGCAGGAGAAGGAGAGGATGCTAAAGCTTCTTCAAAGGAGGGTTTTATAATGCCTTTCAATATGAGCTTATTTTTCCTCTCTTGGAGGACCCTTGAGGAAAAAGCGTGACACACGCTGCAGGACTCCTGCAAATGTTTTGCACCCAAACAATAAACACAGAGAGAGTGGTCATCTGTGATAGACATTTTAAAGTTGCACTTGGTGCACTTTTTAAAGCCTGAAGGCCTAGGAACCTGAGACATTCCGGTGAATTAGCCAAAACACAGTACAAACACTGTAATTAGAAAGAAATTTTCTCTGCTTTGTCCTTCTTTAAAAGAAAGAGAAAATATCAGCAGTATAAAGGGTCCGAGATCCCTAAACAGAACAGAAGTCACCTACAATCAAAAAAGACCGGGAAAGGCCTTTCCACACAAGAGGTACTCCTAGTCAACACTCACAACACAAGAATTTACCAAGTAAATTTCACCAAACGCACTCTAAACACAAGAATAGCTGTTAAAACAGCTTTTTGTTGAAGAATAAAGAAATTCCTGACAGAAAAACTAGTGAAAATAATCACTACTTAGCTCAGCCAGCTCGAGACCACGTCTTCACTTGTTAGCGGCAAACGAGATCTGGGGTACTGGTAGTGGGCATCCTGGGATATAGTAAGCTCAGCCAATAAGAGACTTCGCTCTTTGGCATAAGCGTGCCGAGTCGGAGCCGAGGGATCGGCTCCGAACCCATCAGTCAGAATGTAGGCGAGATAGGATCACATAACATCTATAATTACAGCAAGAAACACAATAGAGACAGATTATGGGCTCAGACGTGGAACAATGGTCCCCACAATCCTCATTAGGTCACTCCCAAAGGTTAAGAATAGGGGGAAGGAGGGTGAGGAAGTTCAGGAAGAATGAAAATGGACAACACAGACGCATAGTTATGATGAGTGCTGTCATTTTTATTCATTCATCAATGTATGAAACAGAGTCCCCAGCTACAATAATCTTGGGTGGCCCTCATGTAAGGATATTCTGAAAAATTGCAGAGCCAAAAGCAGCCCTGTTCCTGGATATGATGTCCAACGTGTAATGAGTAACTAAGGTATGAGAACTGGACCAAGTGGCCACAGCACAAATATCATCAATTGAAGCTTTGACCCAAAAGGCAGATGATGTAGCCATGGATCTAGTCAAATGAGCTTTTGGAGATTTAGGTAAGGACAATCCTCATACAGAATATACAAAGAAATGCTATCTGTTATCCATTTAGCTAAGGTAACTTTAGATACTATTTTTCACTATTTGTTTTTAGCAAAAGAAACAAACAGTTGATCAGTTTTTCAAAATCCTTTTGTTCTATGTTGGTAAAATTGAAGATGTCTTTTGATATCTAAAAGATGTAGCATGTATTCTCCCTTATTTCCAAAATTTGGAAAGAAGACTGGTATATTGATTACTTGATTCATGCTTGACTGAAAAACAACTTTTGACAGGAAGGAAGGGTTTGTACGTAAGGTCACTCTGTCTTTGTGAAAAATACAAATAAGGCAGTCTCAAAGAAAGTGCTTGGAGTTCAGAAACTCACCTTGCAGACATAATGGCAACAAGAAAAATCGTTTTCCAAGACAGAAATTTTAGGTCTGGCTTAGCTGAAGGTTCGAAGGGGGACTGGATTAAAGTTTGCAATAAAGCAGTAAGATCCAAGGGTGAAGAAGGTTCTGTTACTGGAGGTGTAAGCAGAAGAGTACCCTTCAGAAAATCCTTACAAATTTTAGAAGAAGCTACTTGAGAAGCATTATATGTCCTATGTGGTAATTAGAGATGGCTGACAGCTGGAATTTGCGGTGAAGAAAATGGCACCACCCTGAAAAACTGAAGCCAGAAAATCGAATACAGCAGGAATCAGAGTTGTAAAGGGAATCAGCTTTCTTTGTTCTGCCCAATATAAAAATCTTTTACATTTACTCTTGTAAATGTCTGGTGGAAAGTTATTGAGATGAGGATAAAATCTGATGAACTGGAGAGGAAAGTCTGGACTGTCTAGCCATCACTGTAATTGGAGAAACCATGCTTTTAACTTGAGGCCTTGAATGTCCAGATGAATCATTCTCGATTGGTGCGATAGTAGATCTGGATTGGGGTCCAGTGTCCAAGGCGGACATAGAAGATGAGACCATATGAATGGGAACCACACCTGCAAAGGCCAGAGGGGGGCAATGAGGATTAATGTGCTCTTCAACTGTTGTGCTTTCTGGAGAAACCTGGGCATTAAGGGAAGGGGAGGATAAGCATACAGGAGGACCAGGGGGGGTCAAACGTGGATTACAGCATCTCTCAGTGACTCCTCCTGAGCAGGAATTAGGGCAAAGAAATTGCTGCACTTGTTGATGAAGGCAGAGGCAAAGAGGTCACAGCAAGGTTGACCCCAGTGATGAAAAATAATTTCTGTCACTACATGATTGAGAGACCAGTTGTGCAGCATCAGGATGGTTCTTACTGAGCTTGTTGGCTAAGATGTTGGATTCCCCAGAATGTGTTGCTATAAGCTTGCCCATTGCCAAACTCTTACAGCTTCTCAGCAAAGAGGATAAGATCTGGTTCCCCTGTTTGTTGATGTACCAAACCATTGACATACTGTCTGTCTGGATAGCAATCATACCTAGAGGGAGAGAGTTTTGAAAGAACTGCATTGCTAATAGGACCACTCTATTAAGACATTGATATACAAAATGGTCTCTTCTTGGGACCACGTACCCTGAGCAGTGCATCCCAAGAAATTCCAGCCCCACCCCAACTGGGAGGCATCCATAGTCAGCATATCCTTTGGGGGAGGAAAGATAAATAGACTTCCCTGACAAAGTTCCTTGGACTGGATCCTCAAAAAAGGGATTCCTTGCAAGCTCACAAAAATCTATATAGGATACTTGGAAAGGACGGCAAAGCATCAGCCATTGCACTGACATGGTACATTGGAGAATTCTTATGTGGAAGTGAGCTGCAGGTAATAGGATGATCACCGCAGCCATTGAATCTAAGGCTTGAAGAAGCAGGCTCACAGGAGGAGAGGAATGGTCCAGAACTTGACATGCAATTTTAGGGAATTAATTCTGTTCTGGGTTAAGAATGCAAACTGCCTGACTGTGTCCAAATGAGCTCCAATAAACTCCAAGACCTGAACTGGTTGAAGTTGGGACTTGGAAAGATTTACTGTGATCCCTAGGAATGGACAACTGGAATAAGTAATCCCATGCTTGGTTGGTGGAGAAATCAGCCAGTTGTCTAGATAAGAAACACCCTGAATCTGTGGAGTCTGAGATGAGCTGCCACCACTGCCATACATTTGGTGAACACCCTGGAGGCTGTGTTGAGACCAAAGGGCAAGACTCTGAACTGGTAATAACTGGCACCCAGCCAAAACTGCAGACATCTTCAGGAGTGCCAGTTTATGATAGTACGCATCTTGAAGATCTATAGAGTACATCCAGTTGTCCTTCTGTAGCAGAGGTAGAATGGACTGAACCATGACCATCCAGAACTTGGAGCTCTTCACAAACAGATTTAAAGGAATGAGGTCTAGAATAAGTCTCAGTTCCCCTGATTTCTTTGGCACTTAAAAGAACCTTGAGTAAATTACAGATCCTGCTTGGTCTGGTGGGACCTTCTGGACAACTCTCTTTTCTAGCAACTTTTGAATTCCTAAAGTTGCTAACTCCCTCTGACTGGGTGGAATATCAGGGAGACTTCTCTTTTGTGAGGGGGTTTGTGAAAAAAGAATGAGGTACAGTCTGGATATGATCCTTTGCATCCAAGAATCTCTTGTGATGGCTGTCCAGGCATTTGGGTGCTAGGAAAAGCACCCTCTGACTACCTCCAGAGGAAAACAAAAGGGCAACTTTTCAGGAGCACTAAAAGAGCCTATCCGAGAAAGAATCTCGAGACCCTTGGTTCTGCAGGCCCCCTCTGCTGCGGGGATGGCGTCTTCCATTATTATTTCCTCCTCTGCCTCTGGCAGAAAAATTCCCACGAGTCCTGAAAAGCTTCTTGAGATTTTCAGAACCACATCTTTTTACCACCATGATTATTCCTAGGGAAAGATCTTTGTGGGGTAGAGAAACAGATTCCACTGGCAAACAAGGTCTTTCCATCTTGTTCACTGCAGCAAAGTGCATCTTTAACTGTGGGCCCAAAAAGGGAAGATCCCTCACAAGGAGCATTGATGAGAGAGGATTTAAAGACCTCCACAAAATCACATAGTCTCATCCAGGCATGCCTCCTGGTGGCTATGTCTTAACCAGAGCCTCGTGAGGAACCTTCAGCAACGTGAGTTATTAACCTCATGGACACACTGGATATAGATTGTAGGGTGGTAAGTTGGGAGGAATACGTTTTCTCTTCTTCTGCTGACATGGACCCTGGGGTAGACTAGTTTCTTGTTCAAATCTTTCTGTAATCTAGTAAAATGTGCCAGATAGTTAGGCAACCATAAAGCAAAGGTCGCCAAAGTGTAAATGGGCTTTCCAAATCTGTCCAATGCCCTAGACTCTCTATTAGAAGGGTGAACAGAGGAACTCTGTTCAGCTAGTTCCTTTTTGGTGGCTGCCACCACAACCCATAGCATATACAGGGATTCCCTTACTCCAAAACTGACTATCTTTGGGGGCTCGTAGAATCTTGTCTGGTCAGTGGGGGATAAGCTCCCTGGTGCCTGGTTCCTTCCACACCTGGCAGGAGACAAATTTATAAGGTCATCCACCGGGGGAGTAACACAAGACATACAGAAGCCAGAAATGAAGGCTTCCAGGAACACCAGTTCCTCTTGGGAAGGGCTTTGTGAGGCCCAACCACATTTTTTAGGCACAGGATCTCTAAAATGTCTCTAAAGGACACATCCTTGGGTGCAGATCAGTGTTCTTGGTTAAAGATTCCTGAGAGGAATCTAAGGGCCTCCCTCTTGCGTGATCTATTCCAGTGGACTTCTTCTCTGGGATATTCTGGAGAGGTATCATAAGAGATGGGGAGTTTGTGAACAGGAATGGTCTGAAAGATCTTACTGGCTGACTGTCCCTGTGCAAAAGGGTGATAAGATTTAGATCTCAAATCTGTTGTGGGAATAGGTATTGTATCTGAGGAAGTGAGAGTTGATGATGCCCTTGAATGGCAGAAAACCTCCTCCATTACCTCGAAGACAGAGGAACCAGGAGAAGCAAAAACCAACCTCACCAGAGCTGAAGCTCTCAGATTCATTGATTCTCTCCACTCCTCCCAGATCTTCTCTCCGAGGAGGGAGTTGGACCAGAGCTGTCCAGCACCAAGGGGAAGTAATGGCTCTGAAAACCTCAGAGTCGAAGTCAACTCCTCAGATCTGATGCGGATGCTTCAGCTCCAAGACTCGTCTTGCTGAATGGGATCGGCTCTGAATGGGTCAGTGGAACTGGAATTGAAGAAGAAGGTGGTATCTTCAGATCCAACACTTAAACTCTCTGCATTCACGGATCCAATGGCCCCGAAACTGTGGGGTGAATTGTAGGAGTCACTATGGAATGTGAAGCTGGTTGAAGGCTCACAGATCCAATGGGAGATGGAGTCGACAACACCCCCATCTGGATTTGTGTTCTAAGGAACTTCCTCATCATCCTGTCTGCATCTGCCTTGGAAAGATTTCAGTAGGACCTGGTTGAGGGAGGTTGAGACAGTTTTCTGCAAGTCTCCTGTAAAAATGGACACCTAAGTCTAGGAAACACCAGCTCTGGATAAAATCAAGGACTCAAGATCTGAGGGGTCTTGACTTTTGAAACTGTCAAATCTGACACTTTTTTGACATTAGTCGGTGGCTCTGAACTTGGAATAGGTCCAGGAGATGGCACGGAAAAAGAAGTTATGTACTTATTTTTATTGATGGGTTCAGAGCCAATCCTCGGCTCTGACACGGCCGATAGCAAAGCTCAAGGTTTGCCAGTAGCTCGAGACCAAGCCCCTTATTCCACAATGCACTGCTGGAATTACCTCAGATCTTGTTTGCTGCGAGTATATATACCCTTTTATTTATTTCTACAAGGAAGCACTTCCCGAAGGGGAAGAAGAAGTACTGAATAACCAGGATGGTACTAGCCTCTAAGTCAACTGTCAGCCAGGAGGAGGAAGGGGGGAGGGACGTGAGAATAAAGGCGAGATAAACAACTCACATGGAACGTTATGGTAAGTACATAACTTCTTTATGTGAAGTTGTTAAATCTTGCCATTTATTCTCACTGATGGGTAGCGTTCCTAGCACCCTCAATCTTGGGTGGCTCATGGAAGTACGTTTTTCAGTACCGTGGAACCAAAGGAAGACCTGTCCCTGGAAGCCTTATCTACTTTGTAATGTGTGATAAAGGTATGAGGCTTAGACCAAGTGGCTGCAGCACAAATATTGTCAAGGGACAATTTAGCTTGGAAGGCAGAAGACGTAGAAATGGCTCTGGTAGAATGAGCCTTAGGTTTGTGTGTCAATGGCATGCTTGCATTCACATAAACAAAGGATATACAATCTGATAACCATTTAGATAGAGTTGTTTTAGCCACTGGATTACCTTTTCTGGCCTCCGAAAAGGATACAAAACGTTGATCTGATTTTCTAATATCCTTAGTTCTGTCAAGATAAAATCTGAGCTGTCTGTGTACATCAAGTTTGTGCAGCATGTATTCCAATTTGTTAGAGTGGTTGGGAAAAAAGACTGACAGCTCAATGACCTGATTGATATTGGATTCAGAACAGACTTTAGGAAAAAAGGAGAGGTTTGTTCTAAGAGATACTCTATCAGCATGGAAAATCATATAAGGATGCCTGACAGATAATGCTTGAAGTTCTGACACTCTGCGGGTAGAAGTAATGGCTACCAGAGATATAGTCTTCCAGGACAAATATCTGAGATCACAAAAAGATGCTGGTTCAAAAGGGGGGGGGGGAGAATAATTTGATACAGCATAAAATTCAAATTCTAGGGAGAATAACGGATTTTGAAAGGAGGTCTCATGTGAAAGGCACCTTTAAAAAAAACCTTAGATAACTTATGGCCCATAACATTCAACCCATCGAATCCAAGGTGGAAATTTGATATGGCGGCTAACTGGACTCGAACTGTGGCAGCTGCTGCTCCTTCTTTAAAAATCTTTGTCAAAAATTCTAAAATGGACAATAGAGGAGCTCGGAAAGGGTCGATTTTCTGTATATTGGCCCAAATTGAGAACCTGTTCCACTTACTGTGGTATAGTTTCTTGGTGGATGGCTTGTGAGAAGACAAAAGGATTTGTCTTGTATCATCTGAGAGCGAATGAAGCCTGGCAATTAGGGGAAGTAGATTAGCCAAGCAGTCAGTTTTAGGAACTGCAGCGAAGGATGGAGGTCCCCTGACGGGTGTATCAAAAAGTCCAGAACTGGGTCCAGGATCCATGGATTCTCCTGTAGATGATGGTGAAGGAAAGGGAACCAAATCTGTCGAGGCCAGTAGGGAGCTATGAGGATAACTGTCCTTCCCAGTGACTTTGCTTTTTGTAAAACCTTTGGTATCAATGGAATAGGTGGGAATGCATATAGGAGACCCGGAGGCCAATAGTGTACGAGTGCATCTCTTGGGGAATGTCCCCGGAGGTGGTATTAGGGCAAAGTAGCGTCTGCATTTGGTATTGATGTGACAGGCAAAGAGGTCGCAGCAAGGCCCCATTTGCAGAAAATCAGATCCGCAACTCGGTTGAGAGACCACTCATGAGGCAACAGTATAGCCCTGCTTAGCTTGTCCGCTATCACACTGGGTTTCCCTGGGATGTGCGTTGCTATCAGAAAATGGTGGGACGACACAGCCCATTGCCATACCCTGAGTGCTTCTCGACAAAGGGGGTAATAGCCTTGGTTCCGCCTTGTTTGTTCAAGTACCAGACCACTGACATGTTGTCCATCTGAATTGCAATTGTCCCTAGAGGAAGAGAGTCCTGAAAGTACTGCAACGCCAGAAGTACCGCTCTCAACTCCAGAACACTGATATGCAGATGTGACTCTTGATCCATGTGCCTTGGGCAGTCTTTCCTGAAAATGCCCCCCCCCCCTATCAGGGAATCATCCATGGTCGCAGTGGCTACTGGGGGGTACAAAGGGTCTTCCAATTGTAACATGAAGAGACGTCAACCACCACTAAAGGTCTCTCTTGCAAGAATCTGTGATGAGAATCATGTAGTGCATCGGTAGCTTTTGGTAGGACCACTGAGTGAAGAGGAGCCATTGAAGGATTTACATATGCATCCTTGCAAGTGATACAGTCAGGATTGCTGCTGCCATCAAACCTAGTATCTTCAAGACCTCTGCTGCTGTAGCTTTGTTCTTTGAAACCAGTGAGATGGCGTGTTGGCGAAGAAGTGATACTCTTTCGATTGGAAGGCAGAGTGGTGGTTGAGGTATCTAACTCTGCTCCTATAAAAACGGTATGCTGCGATGGCAATAAGGCAGACTTTTCAAAGTTGATTGTAATGCCTAATTGATGGCAGAGTGTCAGAGTATATTGTGTTGCCTGAGTCAATTGATGCCTGGTGGTAGCAGTGAGGAGCCAATCGTCTAGGTATGGAAACACCTGGAATCCTAGATGCCTCAGGTGAGCCATGACCACTGCCATGCATTTGGTGAACACCCTGGGGGCTGTAGTGAGACCAAAGGGCAGGGCTCGAAACTGGTAATGACTGGCTCCCAGCCGGAAATGCAGGTGACCCCTGGAGCGTCTGTTTATCTTTATGTGATAATACTCGTCCTTGAGATCTATGGAGCACATCCAATCACCTTTCCCTAGGAAGGGAAGAATGGACTGAAGTGTGACCATTCGGAACTTCTCTTTCTTTACAAATTGGTTGAGTCTGCTGAGGTCCAAGATACGTCTCCAGTCCCCTGTTTTCTTTGGTATCAAAAAGAATCTCGAGTAAGTTCCGAATCCAACTTGGTCTGCTGGGACTGGTTGGATGACTCTTTTTTTTCTAGCAATTTTTGGACCTCTACGATTGCTTGTTCCCTGAGACTGGGTGGCACATCTGGGATTCTGCTTACAGGAGGAGGAGGGGAACAGAACGGTATGAAATATCCTCTGGAAATTATGCTTTGTACCCATGTATCTGATGTTATGTTTAGCCAGGCTTCTGGGCACAAAGACAAGCAACCCACAACTGCCTGCAGAGCCGAACAGCCGGGCTCCCTTTCAGGAGCGCTGGTAGGGCTGACCAGAGAACTGGCCTCTGTCACCCTGTTGCTGCGGACCCCCTCTGCCGCGTGGGCGTCGTCATCCGTTATAACCCCCTCCTCTGCCTCTAGAGGGGGTTTCTCCACGTGTTCTGAAAGGCTCCCTGTGCTTTTCGGAGCTACATTTTCCCTCCCCTAGGGCCCTTGGGGTAGGGCCAAGTAGGGGTAGGAAAAACGGACTCCAACGGCAGATAGGGTCTTGCCTTTCTGCTCACACCTTGGTTAAAGTTTCCTTTACTTTAAGCCCAAACAGTGATGAACCATCAAATGGGGTGTTGATAAAGGAAAACTTAAAGGGCTCCACAAAGGAACAGAGACGCATCCAGGCTTGTCTCTGCAGAGCAATGCCTGAACTAGCGGCTCTACTCGAACCATCAGCTGCATAAGATATGAGACGCATGGACGAGTTTACAACCGAGTTTAGGGTAGCATGTGTTGACTTTGTCGGCAACCTCTGCAGCTACCGTACCCTGGAGAGTATCTCCTAGCTCTTTCAGGAGATCTCTTTCAGTCTTGTAAAATGGGTTAAATAGTACAGCAATCACAGAGAAAAAGTCGCTGAACTAAACATGCATTTCCCATATCTATCCATGATCCTAGAATCTCTGTTAAGAGGATGGATAGATGTGGATGTTTCAGACACTTCCTTTTTGGTGGCTGCAGCTACCACCATGGCATCAACAGGCACTCCTTTGGTCAAAAAGGCTTTGTCCACTAGGGCAGAGATGAACTTATTCAGCTTCCGAGGGACAGGTTCCATGGCCTTCAGTGACTCCCACGCCTTACAAGAGATCAGTTCCATGAGCTCGTCATAAGGCGGAGACACCCAAGAAGTGGAAGGTTGAAATCCAAAAGCCTTCAAGAGCACTGACTCGTCCTCAGTAGGGGTTTTGGACTGCCAATCACCCCTCTGACTAAGGATCTCTAATATCTCCGCAAAGGAGATATCTTCAGAGGGGGATCAAGGGGACCCTTCTGACTCATCCAAGTCCGTGTCGGATGTCAAAGACTCCTGTGGGGAGTCTAAGTGCCTCCTCTTGCACAGTCTCTTCCTGGGTACCTCCTCAGTGGGGAGATCTGGGGAGGTCTCGGAAGAGCAGGGGATGCCCTGTGGGGCCACTTGAGGCTCAGGGTCTCTACGCTTAGGGGGACGGGTAGACGTAGAAGCGGACAAAGGAGCTTGAGGGGAGAAGAAAGCCTGAACTGATGCCAACGATATCTTAGGAGACAGGACTCTCCTCATGGCATCGAAAGCACCATGGCTCCGACGAGAAGGGGTAGACGGATCCGGAGGGACCGTCCGATCCTCCCGCACTGAAACTATGGGCTCCGAGCCTGAGGTAGGAGCCGGGCTCATCCGAGCCGAAGCCCCGAGAGGAAGAGTTGGCACTGACAAATCGGTCGGACTATCCTCCCCGGACCCGACAGGAGAGTGTCGGCTCCTAGCGCCCTCGGTCGGCACCGTGAACGTCCGAGTAGATGGAACTGATAACACCGGTGCGGGTCTTGGTTCCATAGGTTTGACAACTATCGGTTCGGGCTCTGAGTCCAGTACGGCTCGGAGGAGGAGTAGTCAAGTCCGGTTCAATGATCTTTGGCTCCGATGAAGTGGTCGGGGCCGACAACAATTTAGCAAGTCCTGGTGCCCGTAGAAGCTTCTGCACTAGCCGATCCATATCCATATCAGAGAGACTGACCAAAGACTTTGAGGAATGCACCAAAGGTGCTGACTGGAGCAGAGGAGATGAGGGAACCTCAGAGACCGGCTCCAAGACTGGGAGCTGGCTCCGAACCAAAGGAACACTCAGTTCTGAGGACTGTAGAACCGATGACCATGTACCCTCTGATCTCTTTGCCTTCTTGGTTTGTTTAGAATCAGAAGATTCTGAAGAAGTGCTGGCACCTTCCTGGCTACCTAATGCCTCAGAGAAAGTATGCTGCAGCAGCCCCCTATCTATGAGTTTCCTCCTTCTCTCTAAGAAAACTCTAGATGAAAAAGTGTGGCAAATACTGCAGGAGTCTTGGAGGTGTTTAGCACCCAGACAGTAAACACATTGGACATGTCCGTCTGCGACGGACATTTTCTGTCCACAATCTGGACATTTCTTAAACCCCGATTAGGGGTGAGACGTTTCTCTTTCATCCGACATATTATAAAGAGACCCACCACAAAATTAACCTGTAAAGGTTAAATACAGGGCTAACTAAGCCCACACTAAAAATATACTAATAACAAGTAAAAATTGTAAAACTAAATAGGGCTAAGAAAGGGCCCAACACTAAGAAAAATTAAGCCAACACAGGGCACTATCTCTACAATCTAACCTACTTTAAACTATATTATTTTTAACAAGAAACACACACACACACACACACACACACACACACACACACACACACACACACACACACTAAATAAGAATAATCTCTTAAAAAGTAGTAGAAGAAAGTTTTTTAAACTTGCGATTTATCAAAAATGGACCAAGCTGACTGGATCACCGAGATCTCTCTTGCCACGTCAAACTAGATCTGAGATAATTCCAACAGTGCATTGTGGGATAAGGGACTTGGTCTCGAGCTACTGACAAACCTTGAGCTTTGCTATCGGCCATGTTGGAGCCAAGGATCGGCTCCGAACCCATCAGTGAGAATAAACGGCGAGATTTAACAACTTCACATGAGAACTTTCTATGCTCCCTGGGCTCCGATGAACTTGGCTTTTTTGAAGGTGTTTGAGCCCCAGAAGTAGAAGCAATAGTAGAGGAAGAAGCTGGCAAAAGACCCCTCAGGACCAGATTATTCTATCTGTCACTTACTGCCCTCGAATTGAAAAGTAAGACAAAAGACAAGTCCCAAAACAACCTGCACCAAAAACATGTACAATATACAGCAATATATACAAAAATATAAGCAAATATAAGCATGTAAACAACCCTACAACACAACCCTGGAAAGGGAGGGGGGGGAGACTGCAGCAAAGGGGAATCAACGACATCTACATTTATGGGTAGTACAAATGGTAGGTACAAAACTTCTTGCTGTTTGCTGCAGTGACTTAAATTGGTAGAATCCCAAAGCAGAGGTAAGGGGGCTGGCAAATTATAAAAAGTAGCAAAGGCCTGACAACATGCCTTGTAAACAGCTGTTTTGTTTTGACACAGGCTTGCCCTGTGAACTCAAAAGAAAAGAAACACAGTAACTGTTGAGACTGCCTAAAATTTTAGTCCTGCTCAAATAATAACGCAATTGCCTGTGTGTGTACATCTAAAGCAAAATCTTTTTTTCCCTTTTTTTTGGATCTGCAAAAACAAAAAAAATGAACAAAATAATATGTTTTGGTTTAGCCACACCTTAGAAACCACCTTAGGCATAAGGATGGGATAGTACGTAAATGAAACCCCAAAAATGGAAAACCAAAAAAAGCTCTACTGCCATAAGGGCCTTAAAACTCAGACACCCTTGCAGAAGTAATAGCCAACAGAAAAGCAGTCTTCCATGACAAAATTCACAAAAGCAGTAGCGCTCTAAAAAAGGTTGTAAGTAAGTAGCACAAAGAAAGAGGAACACAAAAGAGAGGAGCCAAGCAGGGGTCTTATATATTCTCTCTGCCCTCATAGAAACTGTCTGAACAAGAAAAATGAAGGGTCAGACAATCAACAAGGTGAGAAAGCTGAAATTGCTGAAAGAGAAGGCAACATGAAAGTAAGATATGAGAAGGAATAATACAATAAAATAATTAAGATCTCCACCTAACCACCTCCTCCAAATACCAAAAATTGCTGTACTCAAAAAATAAAAATCTCTTCCATTTTTCATTTTTTCTCTTCCACCCTCCTAGCCTCTTAGCCCATAATCACATTTAAAACTTGTTAAACTTGCCAAGCTGTGATGACCTTGAATGTTGACTGAAGAGATGGAAGCTTCAACACAGAATATGAGATGAGAAAGAGATCATTGATCAGGTGACTGAGATAAAGGCAAGAGAGGCTAGAATCAGAGATAACAGACAGGAGGCTTTAGAAGTGGACTCATAGAAGTTGAGTGCCAATCTGAGCCGAGGCCAATCTGGGAATTATCAGGCTTGCCTGGCTCCTTACCAATGAAGGTTTAATGGAAAGTTTGGAAAGAAGAGGTTAGAGGTGGAAGGCAAGGACAGAGAAGTGGAAAGACTTGAAAGATGAAGCATTTACTTGAAGAAAGACAAGATGAAACCCTTTTCTGGCTGCTGATGAGTAGAATCTTTGTAGTACAGAAACAGACAAGGGTATGTTTGGATCCAAGATGACAGATCTATGTCTGGAGTTCCCCATGAAGTGATCGTTTCCTGAAATACATGAAGATCTCTTTGTCTTAATGTGGAGGTCAGGGAGTTCTGTGCTCTTGACCGCAAACCTTGCCTGATGTGTTCCCAAGAGGTTGCTTGCTGAAGAGTCAGTTGCAGGCTTTGCTTGCCTGCAATGTGCCCCTTGTTGTGTTCCTATAGAATGTGTTTGTATCACATGACAGTTCAACACCCACCCTGAAGTTCCTACTGAATAAAGTCAGAATCAACACCTTGGACTGCAGAACCACTGAGTCATTAGATGATGTAGCTGATATGTATCCGCAGCCCACTCTTCAGACCACTGATGCTTATCCGGTAGCATGGCAGGCCACTTGTCCCTGGTTTACTGGACATTCTGTCTGTCACCTAAAATCATCCGAGGACTGCAAGTCCCTTGGGGAATGACTTTGAAGAAATCGGTTGTGGAGAATCCCTTGTATTAGATGAGAAATGTGAGCCCACAGAAAGAATTCCTTTGGGAAGCAGAATACACATTATACATTTTGCTTGAATCTTGGCAGTGCTGTGTATACGGTGGATTTTTATGATGGAAGTGATACACTTGCCATGCAGTCTAATGCAGAGGAGCTGATGTCATGAGTCAGGATGTCTGACATAGTTGGATAGTTGATGGTTGTAGAGTGAGCTGCTTGATGGTTTGTCAGTTCAGAAGCCAACTGGGCTGCTTAGTCCTTGAGAGGGTAGCTGAGATGCTGTATTTGGTACCAGAAAGACACCTTAGGACTCAGTTCTACAGAATGCCTAGGCTACTTTGCACTGCTTTCTTGGGGAAGCTGCAGATCACCTTCCTTCCTTGAGCAGAGCCCAGGCAGATTCAGATGCCTTAAAAGGTGAAAATTTTTATTGTCCTAGCCAGAACCTTGTAGAATACACTGGAAAGATAACCTCTGTGAATAGATAGAATAGAACTATAATGAATAGGAGCCTTGAGATAACTAATTTGGAAAATCGCAGAGCAGAGAGAGGTCTGACTTGTAGCAACTTTCGAAATCACAGTGAAACGTCCAGATAAGTGTTGCCAAATAGACCATCCAGTGATCCTTACTTAGCCTTCTTGACAGTTGGAATAACCAGAATAAACTGAGCGGAATCCAGAGATAAGTGTTGAGGATATAGATAATCCAAGTATGGTCTTGGGAGTGTTGGAGGCTTTGGGACTAGGAGAATAAACTCAATCTGGACTGCCTACTAAAACCTGCTTGAAGACTGTGGGAAAATCTCTTCTGGAACAACTGAATGAGCTTACAACATCTGGCTTCTTTGATGAGGAACTGCATTTGGAAGAAAATTTGTAATCTTGATTGTGAAAATAAGGCACCCAACTGATGTCCAGCATTATATAAAAATCAGGATCTTGGTGATTAAATCCGAAAGGAGTGACCTGCCCTGCCTCAGTCTCCTGCCAGTTCTGCTTGAGCGATCTACCTGCTTAACTCAAAGGCTTGAGTCCCGTGTTCTGCTTGGAAGGACTCCCCTCAACTGGCACCCCTTGGCAGAGCAGGTGAACTGTCTGGCCAATACCTACTAAACTCCCTGAGCCCACCACCCAACTGATCTGGGCCTACCCCCTACCATAAGCCTCTTCCTCTACCATCGGAGGCCCTTAACCTCTAAAAAATACTTAACAGCCCCCTCCATAATCTGTAAAGGTCTGTCTCTTATCCTGGCAAATTCTCTTGGCTTTGTCCATGCAACACATAAAACCAATAGCACAAGGAAAGGTTTAAACACCATTCCATTTTAAGGCCCATTCATGCCACAACCAAAACATGCTCAGCAAACCACAGAGGAGCTTGCCAGAAATCAGCACGAAGAACAGAAGCGCTACAACACTCCACACCCTCGGCCAGGCCACACACTAGATCAAACCACTCTAAGCAATCCATACCCAGATGCACCAACACACTCATAAAATCCGTACTTCTTTATAGATTATACTTGTTCATGCACAGGAATTCATTTCAATTTGTCTTTAGAGATAATTCTCATATAATCGTAAAGCAACCACAGATCAAAGCATCCCCCTCCTTAAGCTGACCTGGAAGAAGTATATACTTTAATTTTTAACCCCTTTATGCCCTTGCTAGATTATTATAAGAATTTTCCCCTGACTAACCCGCGTTTCTGGGGAGTTAAACAAATACTAAGAAACAGTTTTACCCTATAATACCTATCAGGCTTAACAGGAGCAGGAAACAGTTTCTGGGTCCGGCAAGAATCCCTAAGCAACATCCCAGGAGAGCAGGGGCACCTCACAAGACCTATCTGGCTTAACATCCTCCACCAGAATTCCTGAAGGTTTCCTAGGAATTCTCTGCAAAAACAGTAATCCTGGCATCCCTAAAAGGGGGAGAAAGAGCCCTGAAAATGAAAACCTCAGGAGGAGAAGCTGTCAAGGGAACCTTCAATCAAAAATGAATCCAAGACAGGAGGAGAAGTCTTCCAGTGAAGATTCTCTCCATCAGAATAATACCAGAAAGGAACAAAAACCAAATCTTCTGCCATCCACCACATATCTGAATTAGCACGAGACCCACATGGAACTTCCTGAATCTTCAGAATCTGCCACTGGGGGCACTGTAAACTAAGTTAGCAGAGAAATCAGGAGAGGCCCCATTTACAGCATATTAGAGAACCTCTAAACCCCCGAAAGAAATGGAGAAGCCAGGCCAAGCTAGAGAGGCAGGCAAGGAGGGAAGAACAGTTACCTGAGAAGCCCTCAGCAGGGCCCAACCTCCTTGCTCCCAGAGGGGCAGAAGCTTACCTGAAACCCCCTCAGCAGACTCCATAGAGACTCAGGCAGATGTCCTGCCCCTTCTGGTATGAAGCCCTCCGGAGCGGACCGACTCCTGGCAAAACCCATGCTCCCCTACAGGCCCGGCTTGCTCTCAGGCGTCGGAGACCGGAGGTTAAACCCATATTATAATTGTCACGCTCTAAACGACCGCTTGGGCCCAAAGCGGTCCCTCCTCTTAGGCGGCATATTTTTATTATGTCGCTTCTTCCCACAAGACCTAGCACAATCAAGCGGCATTCTTAATAGTGCTTCTTAACAGCAACATCCTATGCCACTACAACAACCAATCAATGCAGCCCTAATTTCTTTCTGTTCAATCTATGAAATACCGCCTCTCAGAAAATCCAAATCAACTCGTTAAATTGTTTCTACTCGGACCATGCGGGTAAAGACTGAGAAAAAGAAAAACAAAAAGAACCCCCCAAGACACTTCGACGCACAGTCTAATAAATCATGAGAAACTCCAGTTTTAAATGATCTCACCGACCGGGCTGCACGGGACGCCGGACTGAGGCCTGAATCGGACCGCGCCAGCGCCGACGCCAATCCAGCGCATATCTCACAAGACATCTGTAAATGAGGAGGGCCGAAACAATACACGCACTGCCTGTGGGCATCAGAATTGTGTACCTTATGCCCACAGGAAGTACACTTCTTAAACCTGATAGGCTTGTCAGCCATACCAGCAAATATGCAAGTGTAGAGAGAGACAGAACAAAACTAACAGCTACTGTAAAAAAATACACTGAAGGACACAAAGATTTTTTTTTTTTTTTTTTACATTACGGAAAGAAAGAAAGGAAGGATATCAACCAACAATAGTAGAAAGAATACCTTACAATTTACAGGAAGAAAGGCCTAATACCAACTATGGTACAAAGAAATACCTGAAGAGTAATAAAAAAGTAATCAAAAAAGTAAAGAGAGGAAGGGTTATATAGATAGAGGCTAAAAAACTGAAGAAAGAGAAAAAAATAATTCTATTTTTTTACTCACACCACCTAAAAAGGCACCCTAGAGCTCAAGAGAACGTAATTTTGACTGAATTGTTAGAGTGGCAAATGAAATCTGGGGTAATCTGGCAAGCAAGTGGCATTATGGGTAAATGGAGGAGCTCGAGAGTCTGATAAAAGAATCTAACAAGACTGGCACAGTTGGATCTGAGGATCGGACCCACACATTGAGGAATGAATGAAAATGACATCAGATTAGAAGTTATATAGTCACCATAATGATAGATCTGTGTTGTCTGTTTCCATCCTTCCTTAATGTATGGGTCTCATTTCCAGCTTCTGTCACTCCTAAGCTTTGGATCTGGTGTTCAGGCCCTTCCCCCTCCCCATAATCCCTATGCAGAGAGTTACCTCAGATCAAATTTACCTGCCAATAAAAGGGAATTGAAAAAAAAAATGAATGTGTAGGCAAGCAAACAACTTAGCTGAACTAAATGCTGCCAGCCTGTGAAAGACGAAGAAAAAGTCTTCACGAGCCACGGTAAGGTTAGCTAGAGCCATCTTAGAATGAAAATATAAGGAAACTGTGCAGATAAAAATATGGTGTTGGATGGTGGGAGGGTAGTTAAGGAAGGACAGAAACTGACAACACAGGTTTATTGTTACAGGGAGTGCATATCTTTCGTATATGATGTCTCTTCCATGCATTCCACAACGTATGGGACAGAGTCCTCCGCTATTTTCATGCTTCTGGAGCACAGCTGAACCAAAGGAGGCTCTAGATCTAGATGGAGTATCCAATTTATAGCGTGAGATGAAGGTATGTACCTTGGACCAGGTAGCTGCAGCATGTATGACATCAATTGGAATACTAGCGAAGAAGGCTGTAGACAAAGCATAGATCTGCTGGAATGAGTCTTTAGAGCCAAAGGAAGTGGCAATCCCCTTTCTTGATAAACAGAATACACTGTGAAAACCAGAGGGAGAGGATTACTTTGGGTGCTGCTTTTCCCAATGTATCAGTACAGAAGGACACAAACAACTGATCAGATTTCCTGAAAGGTTTTGTCCAATCTAAAAAATGTAATGGACAATGAAGTATCTTGCAATTGCAAAAGTACATTCACCCTTGTTTGAAAAATATGAGAAGAATACTGGAAGATTTATGTACTAATTGATGATTCAGAAGACACCTTAGGAAGAAAAGAAAGTCTTCAGGGAGACACTGTTCTTGTGAAAACTTAGGCAGAAGGTTTTGGGGACAGGGCACGTACCTCAGAAATTATCCCGGCAGAACTGATAGCCACCAGAAATACATTCTTCCATAATAAAAGCTTCAGCTCAATATTTAGCAGCAGGTTAGAATGGGGACCCAGTCAATGACTGTAGCACAATAGTAATATCTCAAGAAGGGAAGGGATCTCTATGTGGAGAACGTAGTAGAAAGGTACCTTGGAGAAAAGCCTAGTACAATTTGGATAATCAGAGGGATGCAATGAATGCATGATTTTCACCCAGATGGAAACAGGGAATTGCAACTAACTGTACCTTGATTGTGGAATAGCTGGCTCCACATTGAAAAAGATATGCGAAAAAGATATGCGAGGAAATCCAAAACTGCTAGAAGAGGGGCTGAAAAAGGGCAATTTGTTTTTTTAGTTGCCCAAACAGAAAACCTTTTCCACTTGTTCGTATAAATTTTCTTAGTCAAGTGTTTTTGAGAAGGTGGCAAAATGTGGACCAACCAAAAATGCAAACTTGGACTGTCAAACCCTAATTGGAATTAGAAAAAGCATACAGTCAGTTTGAGGGATTGAATATTAGGGTGAGGTGACCCCCAATTGATAAGACAGAATATTTGTGTCCAAGTCCAGCACCCAATGAGGGTGGACTAGATGAGACCAGAGGAAGGGAAGCCAGACTTGTTGAGGCCAATAATCGGTGATGTGGATGACTGACCTTCATCGCAGATGCTTTCTAAAGAAACTTTGGAATCGGGGGCATTGGGGGAAAGGCATAAAGGAGTCCAAGGGTACATTAGAGCATCCCTGGGTGGTGCCCCCTCTTGCAGAATTAGACAGAAAAAAATTGCTGTATTTGATGTTGTGGGAAGAGGCTGTAACAAGGTCATCCCCAACAGCTGAAAATTGACTCCATTATTAATGGATTGAGGGACCACTCATGAGGGAGCACAACAGATCTGCTCAACCTGTCTGCAAGAATACTGGATTTCCCTGGGGTATGCATTGCTATTATAAAGTGGTAAGAAAATATCATCCACTGCCACACTCTCATGGCCTCTCAACACAAAGGATAAGATCTGGATTCTCTGTGTGTGTTGATGCACCAAACAACTGCCATGTTGTCTGTCTGAATAGATATCACACCCTGGAAGGCCTTGAATGCTAGGTGAACTGGTCTCATTTTGAAAATATTGATGTGAAGACTGGCCTCTGTTTGGGATCATAAGTCTTGGACTGTCTTTCTCAGATAATGCCCCTCCCCCATTCCAGCTGGGAAGCATCTGTGGTCACTGTGGCTTGGGGGAAGGACGAAAAATGGGATATCCCTGTAGAACATGTGAACATTCAAACCACCACTGTATGTAAGCTCTGCAAATTTTGTTAGAATCACTAGAAAAGACATGGGTTGTTTCCTGATTGACCACCGAACCACCATAGTCTACTGAAGAACTTGCCTGTTGAATCTGGATAGGGACACTTATGTGACAAAGGCTGCCATAAAGCCTAGAAGGTGAAGAATTAGTCTTGCATGTGACTTCTGGTGAGATAAGACTTCTTAGACTTGTTGGTGATGAGATGCAATTCTTGTTTGAGGGAGCTTTGCTATCTGAAGTTTTCTGTCCAAAAGAGCTTCAATGAACTCTAGAGACTGGACTGGTTGTAGCTTGGACATTTTTAGATTCATTGTAATCCCCAAGAATGTCTATAGTTGCAGCAAGAAGTCCCTGACTTGAACAAATAGATTCCTGGAAGGGGTGGCGATGAGCCAGTTGCCCAAATACAGGAATACCTGGAAAGTCTGCAGTCGTAGATGAGCTGCCATTACTGCCATACACTCAGGGGGCTATGGTGAGACCAAAAGGCAGCTCTTGGAATTGGAAATGACTGGCTCTCAGCTGGAACAGAAGGTACTGCCTGGAGAGTCTGTCCATCTTTATGTGGTAGTATGCACTGTGAAGATCTATTGAGCACATCCAGTCATTTCTTGGTAAGGGAAGAATGGACTGAACTGTGACCATCCGGAGTTTTGTTTGCTTCACAAACTTTTTCAAATGCTTAGGTCCAAAATTTTCCTCAAGTCCTCCATTTTCTTTGGCATTAAAATGAGTTTTGAGTGTATTCCAGATCTTCTCTGATCGAGGGGGGGGGGGGGGGCAGTTAGATGACTCGATTTCTTAGAAGCTTCCTTATTTCTGAAGTGGCTTCTTCCCTTTGTGAGGGTGGGTCACTGAGAATTCTTTTTGGGCATGAAGGAAGAGTATGAAAGGGAATGAAATAGCCTCTGGTTATAATCCTCTACACCCATTTGTCTTATGTGATGGATGTCCAGATTGCTATGTACAGGAATACGTGCCCCCGACAGCCTCCAAAGTGCAGCAGTCAGGCAAGTTCAGAAGCACTGGAAATGCTTCTCCAAGAAAAGACACCCTGAAGCCTTGGTTTTGCAGGCCACCTCTGCCCCGTGGGTGATGTCCATTATAAGAGTTTTCCTCTCTGCCTCTGGGAGCTCTTTCTCCAGAAGTGTCATATGCAAAGCTCTGAGATTTATGAAACTAAATTCTCTTTCCTCCTTTCTGGTTTCTACAGAATGTCCTTTGAGGGGGTAGAGAATTTGATCATTACACCAGAAAGGGACTTATCATCCTTCTCGCTTCTTGAGATAATCTCTAACTGTGGGACCAAAAAAAGTTGAGCCATCATATTGCTTGAAACAAATTGCTTGAAAAAGAACAGAAAAGAAGACTCTCAGCCCTGCTTTAGTTTGAAAGCTTTAGATAATTTCTGTACAATCTGGATCTTATCGTTCTCAGCCTAACCCGCTCCATTTGCCCTCACTATGCTCAGGCTCACTCCACTCATCTACCCTACCCCTATTCAAACCCACTCCCACTCATTTAACTTATACCTAACCAGACCCCACCCCCTTCAATCAAAACCTCCAACTGGCTCTCCCAACTCCACCCAACCAGAACCCACCCCTTCAATCAAAACCTCCAACTGGCTCACCCAACTCCACCCATCCCCACTTCTACAGCTTCCACACCCCTACTCTCTCTATCTAATCAATACCACCCTAACACAATGCCTCTACACTCGAATGTCTTTATCCTTACTATCTCCCTGCAGCTCTATGTATTTTCCAACTTACATCCAATCATACCACTCATATACCTTTCAAACCAACAACTACAACATCCACATTTTTTCTGTCTCTCCCAAGCTATTCAAAAATAGGCTCTACCTTTTATACCCCAGACATAATTCTACATGCTAGAGTAAAAGTCCTTCCTCTACATAAACACCAAAACACTGCCTCCAAACTGAACTACTATCACAAAACCAAAAAAACAACTTCTCTCTACAAACCAGACCACCCATTCTAACTTTAATAAAATGTGGTGACATACACCCCAACCCAGGCCCACAATCTGCTGCTCACAACCAAACACACACCAAAAAATCCATGAGTTTTTCTACCATCAATCTACAAAGCATCAAACACTAAATCCCCCCTTTTCCATGCATGGTTACATCAAAATAGGCCCGACTTCACTGCCATAACTGAGACTTGGCTTAAATCATATATCAACGGCACTGAATTCGTACCCGCAAACTATAGATGCCATAGATATGACAGGCCACATAGAAAAGGTGGAGGCATCACTCTAATATACCCACGTACCTACAGCACCATAGTTCCTTTCAGTAAAACTATTCCAAAGTTCTCCACAGCAAAGCTTTTAGTGTCCTTCCTAAAGCTAAATAACTACAAAACCCTCTATATTATAGTGTTGTAAATTCCCCCAGGTAACAATATTCCAATACTAGAAGAAATTCTTGCCTGGTCATGCAAAAATATCCAAAATGAAATAATAATTCTAGGGGATGTTGACATTAATTGGTTAGATATCACTAACGATAACCCCCAAACTAACATCAACTTATTTACGTACACCCAGCTAATTACTGACATTGCCAGGCCCAACAGCAAAAAGAACCAAGGCTCAATCTTAGATTGGATCCTAGTATCTGACTCCAAAAGATCTCCTCCTCTGGAACTTTATCAAATAGCATTAGTGACCACTTACTAACCTTCACTATACGTAAAACTACATCAGCTACAAATAACCACCAACTAAAACAAACCAGAAACCTATCCCACTTCTCACCAGAAACCCTAAATGAAATTTTATAACATACCAACTGGGCACCATTAAGAGCCATCCCCCTCGATGAGGCAGTAGAATCCTTCAATTCAACATTTCTCAAAATCCAAGACAGGGTAGCCCCCTCCCCGACTAAAAAGAGTCAAGTCTAATCATGCCACATGGCTTACCAATTCTGCCAGGCAAATCATGTCTACTTTAGACAAGGCTTGGAAAGCCTGGCAAAAGCATAATAACCCAGCTGACTTTGCACTATACAAACAACTACGTAATGAGGCCAAAACAGGTCACTAAAAACAAAAAAGAATACTTCCATAGACTTCAGGACCAGCACAGACTAAACCCTCAGAAATTCTGGGGAGCAATCATTTCCCTAATTCACCCTGGCTCTAACACCAATCCTTACCCACACCCTGATAAAACACGCTCCGATATAGCTTATCTCTAACTCATACTTCATTGAAACCATAGCTAAGTTGATCATCACCTTTCCTCCTACAAACACTAACTCACCAAACCAACCATCCACTGATTTAGGTCCCTTCTCTCTACCTAATTTTTCTCTCTCTCCTGTTCCCACATGCACCATAATGAAGCTGTTTCTAAAACTAAAACCCCGCACCAACACTCAAGATAACCTACCCTCTGAATTCCTAAAAATATCCACAAGCTCCATCGCCTACCCTATTAGTATACTTATTAATAGATCCATTCAAGAATCCCATGTCCCAAATATCTGGAAGAAAGCATACATTCTTCCTCTCCATAAAGGCGGCAAAAATTCAGACATCTCCAACTTCCGGCCCATCGCTATACTCTCTCCCATTTCTAAAATATTACAGGAAATGTGTACATGCTCATCTCCTTAACCACTTAGTTAATAACCAACTTCTCTCCCCAACCCAACAAGGCTTTAGGCCAGGCGATAGCACAAACACAGCTCTCATTTCCTTTTTGGATACTGTAAATAGAGCATGTGATACCAATCAAATTGTCTCCACTCTTTTTCTTGACCTTTCAAAAGCCTTCGACACCATATCTCACCCCCTTCTGCTCTCTAAACTCAACAACCTAAATGTCTCCCCTCCAACCCTAAACTGGTTCTCAAACTATCCCTCTGACAGATATCAATCAACAAAGTGGCAGCAATCCTGCTCTCCCTTCCTCAAAATCACTACAGGTCTACCCCAAGTTTCCATACTGGGCCCCCTGTTGTTCAATATATTTATAAATGACTTCCATAGCTCCTTCACTCACAGCACCGTGATCCAATATGCAGATGACTCTACAATCATCTGCACTGTTAAAACCCCTTCTGAGCTACTACTAACCCAACAAGCCTTTACAGCCACTGAAAACTGGATGTCAAACAACCACTTTGCTCCCAACCCAAACAAGACAAAACGTATTCTATTCACTCCCAAAAAACAACCCCCCTAAATAGGACCGAATTCTCTATCTGCTCTCTGAATAATACCACCATCGAAACCATCTCTAACACCAAATTGTTAGTTGTCATTGACGAAAACCTTACATTTGACCTTCACATTCTCAACAATATAAAAAAAAACACATCAGAAACTAGGCACCCTCTACAGGCACAATTATTACCTTAACCATAGTGCAAAAAAGGCACTAGCCTCAGCCTTTCTACTTCCATCCCTGCTATATGGTGCCCCTATCCTTACAAATATCCATTCATCCCTCAAAACCAGCCTAGATACATGTTACAATAAGGTCACCAGATTCGCAACAAATGCTAGATCCTCAACACACCACTGCTCCTCTTTACAGCAACTAAACTGGCTAGAACTACCACTCTATCACAACTTCCTACACTTAACTACTGCATATAAATTAATAGACAAACTCACATCATGCCCCTCTCTCTCCTCATTGCTGACCTTGTACCAACCAAATAGACCCCTTAGATCAGAAAATAAAACCTTGTTCAAAGTAGACAAACCTCAACTACGTCAAATGCTCTACTCCTTTACTGTTTCCAAATTCTAGAAATCCCTCCCATCCACAATAACCTCCATCAGAAGCCCTGCCCTATTTAAAAGGTCCCTTAGACATCTCTCCTCTTGCTGGCTATGCCCATGCCAAAAATAACTCTCTCTAGACACTGCTACCAGACTCTAGTCCTCTGCTTTTTTTCTCCAACTTCATTCCCATCCTCCTCTTTCTAACCAGCTAGTACTCTAACCATCCCAGACGTGCTTACCCCTGTTACCTACCCAACCTTAATACCCTTCTCTCTCTATACTTACCTTACTACCACTCCTGCACCTATTCCTCCCTGTCTTTTTGCACTGCCATTCTCCTCTTCAATCCATTTCCTAGCTACTTATTGTTAACACAGTGTTAACTCTGACATGTACATTGTACTGTGTTATCTTAAAATCATGCCTATTATTATTACTGTATAGCCTTCTAACCATTTATGTAACTGACATTGTATTTTCTGTATGATTTATATGTGGAGCTTTTCTCCCCGAGCCTCCACTGAAAATGGGCTCTCCAAGGCCGAGTGAACTTTCCCAGTAAACAAATGCAATAAATAAATAAACAAATAAATATGGGGCATTAATGAAAGATGTCTTGAAATGCATAGCTGCCTCTAGGCATGCCATCTTATGGAAATACCTCTGCCAGCTGCTCTGGTTCACCCTCTGTGGCACTAGAGATAAGGCACATAGAGGCATTGGATAGTGATTGTATGGTAGCCAACTGTGAATGAATGGATTTTCTTTGACCAGCAGACAAGGTCCCTGGGAGATATTTGGTGATTTCCTTTGTAAAATCCCATGATTTCCATTGTGAAATCCCTCTGGAAATGAGTAACGTGCCAAGTAATTAAGCTCTCTGACTGATAAAGTAGATGAAGCATAGATACACTTCACAAATCTGTGCAATGCATGTGATTCCCTATTTGATAGATGGACAGAGGAATGCTTATCTGAAAGTTTCTTCTTAGTGGCTGCTGCCACTATCATAGAATGTACCATGGAACCCTTGCTCCAATAGGGACAGTGTTTGGCAGAAACCAAAAACTTGTCTGGCTTTTTGGGAGTAGGGCTCAGTAGTATCTGGATCCCTCCACATCCAGGAAGAGACAAAGTCTACCATCTTTTTGGCCTGTGGCAACTAACTAGTAGTAGATGGGCCACAGACAAAAGCCTCAAAAAAACTGATTCCTCTGGAGAAGACACTTTGGAGGACCAAACTCTTTTCTGTCTAAAGTTCAAGAATCTCTCTGAACAAGACATCCTCAGGGGGAGATCTGGAAAAACCTTCTACCTCATTTAAATAATTGTCGGTGGTAGGAAACTCCTCAGCGGAGCCCAAGGATCTCCTCAAACTCGTGTTTCCTGTAAACCTGCTCTATGGGTTATAGGGTCATGGGGTGATAAATTGGTACTAGACTAACTGCTTTTGTGGGCCATTTTAAGCATAGCCAATTACCCCATGTGAGAATCAAGCCCTACATCTGGTGTCTGTAACGTAAACACCTTAACCATTACACCAACCTCCCCTCAACAGAGGACTCAGAAACTGACATTGTCTCACTTGGAAGAACAGACGTGAGACTCCTGGAAACTGGCTGTCCTGACAGGATAAGGAGAGTAGGCTGTGGACCCTGGGAAATCCTATGGGGAGGGTTGGATCCAGTTCTAAATGGGTATGCCTCTAAGTTGAGAGAGTACTCTCTCAAAAGCTGCAAACTCTGACTTTGACATGGATCCAAGAAGTCTCACTGCTAGAGTTGAAACTCCAGACAGTGGCTCAACCCTAGAAGCCATTCAGCTGGAAACTGAGGCTGTTGCCAGAGCTGAACTATCAAGCGTCATTGCCTCTAGAGGGAGGAAAGGATCCAAAAAACTCAGTTTCAATCCTGCCCTGTCAGACTCAATGCCGAGGGTTCAGCTCCGAGACTTTGATGACTCTTACAAGGTCGGAGCTGACTTCATCAGAGAACTCATCCAAGTCAAAGTAGTATGGAGCCTCTGCTCTGATGCATATCTGCCCTGGGCAAGAGTTGGATCTAGTGGCTTCAATCTGAGAGGTTGGATTGGGGAAGTAGCCATTAAGAAGTGAGCAAAAGAAGTGGTTCTTCCAGATCTAGCAGAAGTCGCACCCAGGAGTACCCTAAATTTGCTTTGGGTCCGAATGAACCTCATCATCCTATCCACATCAGCTGCAGTGTGGCTCCAAGAAGACCTAGTTGCCATCAGAGAAGAAGCTGAGGAGGGTGGCCTGGAGGGGTAACAGGGTCTGTCCTGAAAAACTGGACACCAGGGCCTAGGGGAGATAGGATCTGGAGAAAATCTAGGCGATGTAATGAATCTGTTAATTATCAGAATAGAAAAGAGAGTTGGCTCTGAAGGTCTAGAAATCTTAGTCGCCAGAGTCAATAAAGGTGTTGGATTCTGAATCTTTCTTTTTCTCTTTCTGTCTCCTTTTGCTTCTCTTCAGGTTTATCAGACAACTTTTTTGAAGACAACAGAGAAGGTAAACAAAAAGCAGGTGAAGACTTCCCTGATTCCAAATAGGGTTTTTCTCATGTAGTAGAATGAAGGAATCCCTTTACAATGAGCTTATTCCTCCTTTCCACAATAGTCCTTTGTCCAAAAGCCTCATAGAGCAGATGATTGTCTAAATATGCACTCCCTAAGCAACATACACACTTATGTGCATCTGAATTTGGTAGCTTGTGAGAACAAGCTATGCATTTTTTGAATCTGGAGGGCCTTATGTGCCATCCTCATAGACGATATAGATATATATATATATATATATATATATATCACCTGCTATATATATGGGTCGCCTTCAAAATATCTAAAACGCATAACATCTAATTTCATAACATTGAGACCAGAACACCTAAAACCCAACACATCTAAAACCCATAACATTGAATTTCATAACATCTAACAGTACAAATCACATGAAAATAACATCCCATCCACATATAACGACATATAATGGCACCAAACTACAAAACACACTTTTTACTACATTTCTGCAGGGGGGCTTGATACAGTGGGGTTAGGAAATTAGCTTTTTCCCAATGTAGTTTGATCTTGGAGTTGGTATATTTACTTTACGGGGTTGTGGGAGGTGCAGGGGGGGGCTTGCCCCCCTGCAGAAATGCAGTAAAAAGTGTTTGGTAGTTTGGTGTCGTCATATGCGGAGGGGATGTTATTTTCTTGTGATTTGTAGTGTTAGATGTTATGAAATTCGATGTTATGTGCTGTTCTCATTAGAGAATGCCAACAAACGGAAGTGATCCTAACAAAAAAAATAAATTAAACTAAACTACACTATAATATATATAGACTTTTTTTGAATAATAATAATAATAAGCTCTAGAAAGGAGTGAGAGGAAAAGGGACCAATAAAGGATTAGGGAACAATCAGTGCAAACACTAATAGAGAGGAGTGCAAAAAATTAAGAAAAGAGATGTACTTATCTAGCAAACGAGATCTGAGGTAACCCATTCTCTACACAGGGATTATAGCTAGGGGTAGGAGAGTGAGCACTAGATTCAAAGCTTAGAAGTGGCCAATGCAGGATCCGAAGTCAAATCCAAGATTCATATGCTGATGAATGGATGGAAAAAAGCATCAGATCCAGATTAATATGTCTCAACCTTTCCTGGTTTTCATGGCAGTAACAGCCGAAATCAGAAGTTCATAGTTTGGCGACAGTTATGAAAGATCACCCAAGGGGCAGGACTGCACAGTTGTGGGCATTTCCTTCCTGACTGACAGCAATGACAGGCATGATCATACCCACTTTACTTGACAGCATGCATGAATTCACATGTGCAGAGTGCCAAGTGTTCTGTTATCTCTGGTATTTCATTAGTCAAATATAAATTAAGCAAAAATAAGAACAGTGTTGTACTGTGCATACTAAATGAATGCAAATTATTAGAGATAAACATGGTGATCTATTTGCTAAACATAAGCAAACTGCAAACATACAAAGCATGCCCAAAGACAGTAGGGGTGGAATAATAACTTACATATCTACTGTGCTGCCACCCACAGAACAAATTAAGATCTCTCCCCACCTTCCTCTATGAATGAATAATGGGTAAATGTGGATCCTGATGAAATGTTGAATTTGCCCCTCCACATGTGTGACTTGACACACACTGCAAGGTTTCACAGCAACATCTGAAAACTGAATTTAAACAATTTCAAGCACAATTCAGGCATGTATGACTTATTCAGAACTGATCTACACTTTGAAAAAGTACTCCAAACTGTTCTGTTTCCAATGTTTCCCCTTTCATCAAAGCCATACCTATAAAAAGCCATCCAGTATATCAAAATATTAACACAACTATACCTCTCAGCTGTCCCTCAAAATTGTTTCATTACTTATTTTTACGTTACTAGTAAATCACAGACGAGAAACAGAGTTACATACTTCTTGATAAAATAAATGCTAATGCAAAACAGCTTGTTCAATTAACCTATTAAGTGAAATGCATAAAACATAAAAAATTATATTTTTCGCCTCAGCCCTCCCATAATTCTTAAGCAAAGAAGTTGAAAAGTATAACCATAATCATTAGTTAACATTACAGATAAGGTTCATAATAATAATAATAATGCCTTGGATGCACAGTCAGCCACAACACCAGCAAAAAAATAAGGGCAGAGGGAAGTAGAGCAAGGACAGCCATCTTTCTTAACAGATTCAGTATTTCACTGGTCCACTCTCCCTCTCATTAGTCTGAAAGAGACTCATGTTTTCAAAGAAATTCAGTCCGTTTATGCAGTGGCAATCATTTGTTTATTTTATTGTTTTTAAGTTTATACCACCCAAAGTAAATTTATTTTTCTTTGCACTGCCCTGCTTGAATTGAGGTAAGGAATACTTTGTGGGGACAATGAAAATGACTTGAAACACTGAAATGGAATTTGTGCTCATGCCTGTAACATATTCATGAAGTTCTATACAATACACCTGCCACTGCATGCTTTGAAAATTGATGTATCACTGACTGTTGGAAGGGTAAATCTGCAGGGTAGAACCAGTTAGGAAAAGTTGTGGGGTTCATAGTAAATACATTTATCCTGGGTTCAATTCTCACCTCTGGTGACTGGATTCTTTTTCCATCACTAACAATGAAACGCAGCATGGGGGCAGCTGCTACTGCCCTCTGAGTTTATGATGATAGGTTTGATGTGTAGGTGAAATTTGGGTTTGTTCCCCAAAAGACCTCCTCATATGTTTTTCAGCTTTCACAGCTTGGATGTGTGACTGCTCAATGCAGTTACTTAGCAAGTCTGGAGCAGTAGAATAGATGCTGGTTTATAGTTCATCAACGTGTCAGAATTGAAGTGTTATGCTTGTTGTGTTGCTGGTGCTCAAATGGATGTAAAAGAGTTCATGGCACTTACTGTACTGAAAAGAGTAGGGGAATTTTCCCAGTGTCCTGACCAAACTTCCTGTAGTCATTATAAAACACAATGCATATTTCCTCTGAAAAGAGCTACTAACTTAGTGGGACTAACCTGGTCCACAAAAGATAGACAGACAGACATATAAAACTGACAAGGACATGTCAGTATGTGTGAGCATGTGTGAAAAATCATTGCATCTCGTGACAGACCTGGACCGTCAGGGCTAGTGTCAGTGAATCTCCACTATCCTTGTGAAAAATATCAGTTATTTTTACCTGTGGACACTCTCAGATTATTCCCTGGCATGTAGATACCTCTTCCGGGCAGCAAAATTTTGTTTTATTTTTATTTTTTAACAAGTCTTTCAAAATAATGCAGACAATATATTTGAGAGCATCTAGACCCGTACATCTTCTAGGAGCCCCCCCCCAACTGTAATAAGTGGATTTTGACACAGGCTTCAAGGCGGCCTCTACCCTGAACCCTACCTATTCTAAAACTGGTCCTGCTAGTTGGTGTGTACAGAAGGTTATTGTAACTTGTCTGTGAGCGTGGGTGGGGGGTTATGGAAAGTGTGATTATTATTTATTTTTCCTCACAATCAAACATCAAAGGTCTTCATATCTTGTATGGAAGCTGGAGACAGTGAGATCATGTTTTTTTTTCACTTTCCTTACAACTAAACATAGGCATGTACAGGTGACTGTGTTTTAGAGGTAGGTATAATGACGTATGTTGCTTTATGTAAAGTCTAATGGCAACAGGTTGCCATACATTACTGTGTCCATTTAATATTTCAGTTTTGTCTCTTCTTGACATCAGACAGGTACACAGAAGGTGGATGTCTTGTGTGGTAGGGGGTGAGGAGAAATGTCAGATATGATTTATTTACTCTTGCATACATTTGCCTTTTCAGCTTTTTTGTGAACTACTATTTTGTAAGCCTTGGATACAATGTACTTAAGTGTTCACTGAAATTAAAATAAATAAAACTGAATTTCTTTCCATACTCATTTTGGTTCAAGCAAATCACTGGATAAAAAGGTTAGAAAAATACTCTAGAATGCATCTGTGGTTTCCACTGCCTTAATTCAGATATTTTCCTATACAGTTATTACATTACAGTCTTGACCAATTAGGGATCGTTTTGACCACTTACGATTTGTTGAAAGGATGAAATTAAAAATGAGTAAATTTCTTTCCTTACTTGTAATTTTTAAGTCAAATTACTGGATCAAAAAGGTATTAGCAGCCCCTGGCTTAAGTCAGGTATTTCCTACACAGTTATTACAGTGCAGCCTTGCCCAGTTGGGATATGTTAAAAGGATACAAGAAAAAAGTAAAGTCGAAGAGAAAAGACTGAATGCCTTTCCATAGTTATGATTTTTGTTTGAGCAATCACTGGATGAAAAAGGTTGCTTGAAAGCTCTAAAATGCACCTCACAACATATTTAAACCCATGGTTTAAACTGATTATTAAATCCGCAGTCCTTACAGTGAATTCTTAGCCAGTTAGGCTGTGTTAAAAAGACACAGGAAGAAACCAGGCTAAAGAATAAGACTGAATTTCTTTCCTTATGCATGATTATTGCTCAGGTCATCACTGGAGCTGAAAGACTGAGGATGAAAAACTCTAAAATATGTGTCAGAATATCTAGAACCCTTATGGCTTCTTGCGGACTACAGAGACCCAGCTTAATTTAGTTATTTCCTTCACTGTTATTAAAGTAACATACTGCCCAGAGAATGTATGGTGGAGATGCAAGGAAAAAGCTGAACAGTAAGATAAAATGAGCAATGTGGTAGAAAAAAGTAATCTGAGTAAGGCGAGGAGGCCATGGATGGGGGAGGGGGTGCACCTTGGAGCTCATTTCTCCTAGGGCAGCATTTTACCAAAAAGCTGGCCCTGAATGATATGTTATTACCTTAACATTTTTCCAGAAAAGGCTAGGTGAAATGAATGTCCAGACCATGTGTGCACCAAATCTTCATTACCTTAGTAGGCCAGAACTAAAAAAGCACCATGTGGCAGAAGAAAATGGCAACAGCACAAAGACGTGTTTGCTTGCTTCAGCTGTTTAATAATTATCATCAAATCTGTGAGAAGGACATTTGAACAAATGCTGACATCTAACACATACTAAGACAAATAAATGTGCTACTGATACTTGGAATCAAATGCATTCTCTGGGGTTTTGAGTGATTGAAAATACTTTTAAAAAAGCATATGAATAATTTAAATATTTTGCTAAAATACTTATAATATACAGAGAAGTCCTGTTAGTATGTCACTATAAAACTCACAATAAGAAGCATAACTTTGCTGCTGCTATTATTGCACTGTATTTCACAGTTTGTGAATACCTTTGTTTGGGACCTCTGGGAACAAAAGATTCTTTGATATTATATTCATAATCTTTATCTCTCTCTTTTATGACTCACATCTGAGTTCTAGAGTGATCCCCATGGACAGACACCACTATCCAGAGTTTATAAGGCAAAGGTGGAAACATAAGTAGGTTGCCAGGTCTTTCTTCTGTGCTATGCAGGCACTCACACCTACAGACAATTTAGACTCACTGATCTACCTGCTGCATGTCTTTGTAATGTGGGAGGAAACTGAACATCTGGGGAAAACTTAGAAAAACATAGGGAGGGCATGCAGACTCCACATAGAAGGTACACCAGCCAAGAAATGAATCAGAATCTCTTGCTGTGAGGTGGAAATCTACCCGTTACCTCACTGTACCAACTACTATCTAATCATCGAAGATAGCAGGCTTACTCAACTATGTACATACTTCTGAGCATCCTAATATGAAGTATGGCCATACTCCACAATCCAAGGAATGTCTGTGTGATGCCCTTATCCCTTCAATGTATGCAGCTTAGAGTGGTAGAGAATTTAGCATTTCCATCTTTGTCAGCAGTTTGATTAGTGTCAATTTTCAGATCCAAAAGTGCTCTGTATGCTTCATTAGAGAAAGCCCTACATACTAGGCACAACTTTTTTATGCATAAATCATCATTTTGCTCTATTATAACTCGCATTTTAGTCTGTCTGTACAACCCACTTGCCTGATGCTTGGAATTCTTGTTGCAAATGTCCTTCTCACAAAGTCAATGCTGTTTATGTCAGTGTGGAAACATGATTTGTAATTATATTCTAAGGCTGGCCTTATCAGTGTTCTACATAATTTGGTCAGCAATAACTGATCGCATGTAGTCATGGTTTTAAACACCAGATCTGTGAGCTTAACTCCAGTTTTTTCAACCATGGCATTTTGTTTCCTTCCAGTGGACCCTTGGTGATCTTGTCCAAAATGTGGAAGTGGAAACCTCCATGGCCTGAGAAATTACAGCAATGCCTTGCTGGATGTTTTTTTGAGGATCTGGAGGCTGATGTTAGAGAGGTGGTGTGCTACCCTGATTTTGAATTTGATCACTGTTTTCCCTATGTGAAAACAACTGCAGCCATTACACTGTGAACAGTATATCACAAAAGCAGTGTTGCAATTACTAGAATAGGTGCTGTTGATCGTTCTCCTCAGTACTGGACAAAAGTAGTAGTCCTCGTTGCTCATGTATTTGCAGTAAGTGCAAAAAAGGGGGGGCCACAAGGGTAAGTTCCTCTGCTGTCCACCTCCAGTATGAATTTGCACTCTACCCATTCCCAAAGTTTCTTGAAAAAAAGGACTTAAACTGACAGATCACGCTGGACGCCCACCACCATCCTGGTCTAAATTCAAGCAATTCCATTAAAAGTGTGCTTGCACTCAGGAAATTAAACCATAAATTATACAGCTAAAACACCCATACTGTTTAAGCCATCAACAACTCAAGCAGATGGGACTTTGGTTTAATGTCTCATCCAAAGGATGACATACACAAGTGAAAAAAGAGTTATGTACTTACCATAACGAAGTCCGTGCTATCCAGAGTCATTATTCATCACTGAATGGTCTTGGATCTGACCTCAGATCCGAGCTGGCAACTGACAGACAGATCCAGAGCTCAAGCTCCTCCCCTTCCCATAATCCCCTGCTGACCTGTAACCCTCAGATCGAGTTTGCTGGATGAATAAAAAGGCAGCACTGCCTGCCCAGGAGACCATCTCCAAGAAGAAATATCCCTTCAGTTCTACCAAGTCCTCAGAAGGAAGAGGGGAGGAGGGAAAAAATGTGATGAATAATGACAATGGATAGCACAGATTCCAAGTTATGGTAAGTACATAACTCTTTATCTGATGCTATCTGTGTCATTATTCATCACGGATGGGTCAGAGTCCCCAGCTACTATGACCCTGGGAGGCATCAGGGAAGGATATGCCAGAGCATAGAGGAACCAAAGGAGGCCCTGTTCCTAGACACCAAATCCAACTTGTAGTGTGAAACAAAAGTGTGGAGATTAGACTAAGTAGCAGAGGCACAAATCTCATCCAGCGAAAGCTTATAGGTTTCACAGGATGATACTAGGCTATTGGCCAGGAGGCCCTTATAGGCCTAGCCAAGAATTTCACCCATGTTCCCTCAATGTCAGCACCTGTTTCCCCTGTCCAGCAGGGACATAGGTGGGGTCCCAGGGGTATATTTTCTGTTTCCCATCCAGTCATCCATGTTGCTCTTAAAGAAGGTTAGAGAGGTACTCTGCTTGACATGGACAGGGAGTCTATTCCACAGACAGGGGAGTCTTTGGGACACAAATCTATCCCGACAACAAGTTCTATTAATGTCACAGACCAGGCTAAAGCCTTGCCTGTGGGTTGCGTGAGTGGAGTTTGTCTTACAGATATGCATCAACTCCATCAAAGCTGGGTCTGAAATGGCCTTGTATGCCAGGCACAGGTCACATCTGAACAGTCTGTATGAGACTGAGTAGAGGGACAGGGCTTTTATCCTATCTGTATAGGATTGGTGTTTGAAACCCTGGATTTTCCTGGTCAGGAACCTCTGTGGTCTCTCCAACTGTTGCATGTACTTGGCAAGGTACATGCCAAAGGGGACATTGTACTCAATAATGGGTCTGATAAGGGAGGAGTACAGGGATGTTATGACCTCCTTGCTCCTGAATGAAATACCCTTATTTATGAGGTGGGCCATGTAGAAAGCCTTCCATAGAATGGAGACAACTTGGGTGTCAAAAGTCAGGTTGCTATCAACCTGGGTGCCCAGGTCCCTCACGACTGATTGCATGCTTAGTACATTGTTATTAATGTGATAATTAGTGGGGATGCCACTTTCCCCAAAGGGGATAATGATGCATTTCTTGGCATTCAGTTTGAGGCCATGCTTCTGGAACCAGTCAATAGTTTGGGTAAGGCCCTCTTGGAGGATATGTTCACATCACTAAGGAAATTTAAGACAGTGCCCAGCTTGCCGTCATCTCCAAACTTGGTCAGCCACAGACTACTGGTTTTGGCTTGCACCTCAGAAAAGTATATCCTAAACAGAGGCCCCAAGACCGATCCTTGGGGTACACTGCTCTTTACGAGTCTACTAATAGACGTGGCTTCCCCTACTTTGACTGAGTGGGTTGCATCAGTGAGCCAGTTAGCTACACATCTGGTAACATACTGGGAGAGTTTATCTATTATGCCCAAGTGGGGAATAGTGTAAAAGGCTTTGGCTAGGTCAAGGTAGATGAGGTGCACAGTCTTCCCCTGGTCCATGGCTTTGGTGACTGTTTCAAAGACGTCGACCAAGTTTAATAGGCATGATGTCCCTTTGAGAAAACCAAACTGTGTGGGGTCAAACATTTGGATGTTGCCAAATGTCTCTGTTTTTCAGGTCCATGATAATGCATTCCATGGTCTTGCAGATTAGGCTAGTTAGGCTGATAGGCCTATAACTGCCTGGGTCAGTGGACGCTCCACCTTTGCGTAGAAGGACGACAGTTACTGTCCTCTTTTCAGCTGGGATGAAGCAAGTGCTCAGGCTTTGGTTGTATAGGGTGTCTAATAGAGCTGAGAGCTCATGCCTGAAATCATGTAGGAAACAGCCAAGGATGTTATCGAGTCCCATGGAGACTGCATTTTTTGCTTCTGAGAGGGCATTAAGGACCTGCTCCCTGGTGATGAGGGGAGGGGGCAGGTGCTGGGGATGTTCTGGTTTACTGATGGGGGGGGGCAGGGGGGGGTGAAGTTTTCACTGAACCTGTCTGCCAGCTGGTTGGCTATATATATGGCGTTTGTGTATGTGGCATTACTGACCACCAGTTCAGAGCAGATTTGGGTGCTGCCTTTGAGATTACAGACATATGTGAAGAAGGCCTTGTGATTGTCCTTGGTGAATATGGCCAATTTGGACTCAAAGTTAGCCTTAGAGGATTTCACCAATTACCTTATTTGCTTGTTCAGACAAAGGAGAGATTGCTTCCAACTAGGCACCTGCTCCTTCTTGGCCCTGGACAGCAATATTTTCCTATTATAGAGTTTGCTAATTGCTGCTGACCACCAGACAGGTTTACTCTTCCTTGAGGAAGATGATTTGGTCCATCAGGTATTGCTGCATCCCATACAGCTACGTAGGTGCTCATTTAGTTTTTTGGAGTAGGCTTGGACATTAGTGCTCGTTCCAATGGAAGAGATGGCTGTGAAGCTGC
Source organism: Protopterus annectens (assembly GCF_019279795.1). Taxonomy (NCBI): domain Eukaryota; kingdom Metazoa; phylum Chordata; order Ceratodontiformes; family Protopteridae; genus Protopterus; species Protopterus annectens. Next base: position 937,638,227 of record NC_056730.1, on the reverse strand, counting down.
TTATACCTGCTCTGAGGAGATTGTGGTCAGCTTTCAAAAAGTTTTTTTCGTTTGACCCTGACAAGGTGGGGGGGGGGGGTCAAGGGAGATGGTGACTTCAAAAGTGATTGCTTTATGGTTGGATCTTACCAAGGAGTGCTATAGTAGCTACTCATGTTGGTTAGGACCAAGTCCAGGATATTTTCACCTCTTGTAGGGGTGTTGACCAGCTGATCCAATGCATTGGCATTGACAAAGTTGAGGAATCTCTGGGCATTTATGTTTGGGCTAGAATAGGTCTTCCACTCTATGGTTGGGTAGTTAAAACATCCAGGATCAGGGTAGAGGGTTGAATCTTGATGGATTCAATTAAGTCCAGAAAGGTGGAGTGGGCATCCTGAGTAATGGTTGAGGGTCTGTAGCTAGCTATGATTTGAATTGGTGTTTTGTTAACAGTTAACTGCACTTGGAGTGTCTCCTGTGCAGCCAAGAAGGCAGAAGGCATAGCCACAGACCTGGTGGAGTGGGCTTTAACTGGTCTGGATAACTCCATGTGCCTGCTGTCATAAATGTAGGAAATACAGCTCGCAATCCTTCTGGAAATAGTTACATTACTGACCACCAAACCCTTTCTGGCCTGACAAAAGGCCAAAAAAAGCTGGTCTGAATTCCGGAATTCCTCAATCCTCAAGATAAAAGCACAGCTGTCTATGAACATCTAAACAGTGTAAGGTGTGCTTCCCCTTATTAGAATAATTAGGGAAGAAAAATGGAAGTTGAATGGATTGGTTGAGATTAGCCTCCAAAGCCACCTCTGGAACAAAAGAAGAATTTGTCCTAAGGGATACCCTATCTTTGTGGAAGACCATAAAAGGGGTTTTAATACTAACAGCCTGAAATTCAGAAACTCTCTTGGCCAAAGTTATAGCCACCAAGAACGCATCACAAGATGCAGCCGGTTCAAAGGGCTTTTGTGTCAAAGACTGTATCACCAGATTCAAATCCCATGGTAGGGAGGGATCCCTGATATGAGGTCTAAGAAGAAAGACTTCTTTGAGAAAGGCTTTGCAGAGTTTAGAAGAAAAGGTGGGACCCTCATTTAAATGGAAATTAGAAATGGCTGCCAACTGGAGTTTAATTATGGAGAAGCTAGCACCTTCCTGAAAAAGTGAAGTCAAGAACAACATAATGCCAGGAATTGGAGCTGCAAAGGGATCTAAATTTTGTCTGGCCCAGATAGAAAATATTTTCCATTTACTAGAGTAAACCTTCTTAGCTGCAGGCTTCTGAGAAGGTAAAATGATATTTTTAACTGGAGAAGGAAGCTTGGACTGAGAAAGGATTACTGGAACTGGAGAAACCAAGTAGTAAGACGAATGGTTTGTAGGTTGAAAAGAGGAAGCCCCCAGGGGTGGGAAATGAGATCTAGGAAGGCATCCAATATCCAGGAAGAAGACCGAAGAAGAGAGAACCACACCTGATGAAGCCAAAAGGGGGCAATGGGGATGAGGGGGGTCTTCAAGCAACAGGCCTTCTGTAAGACCTTGGTGATTAGAGGAGTTGGGGGGGAAGCATAGAGGAGTTCCGATGGCCAATTGTGAACCAGAGTATCCCTGGGCAACTCCCCCATTGGGGGGATCAGGGCAAAGTAGTTGCTGCATTTGTGGTTGTCTGGGGAGGTAAAGAGATCGCAGCAAGGTTGATCCCAACAGTCAAATATCTGACTTGCCACAGATAGGTTCAGGGACCACTCCTGAGGACTCAAGATGGATCTGCTGAGTTTGTTGGCCAGCACGTTGGAACTGTCAGGAATGTGAGCTGCAAGAAGAAAGTGCCTGGAAGACATCGGTCATTCCCATACTCTCACAGCCTCTCTGCACAGGGGACAGGAACATATTCCCACTTATTTGTTGATGTACCAGACTACTGCCATGTTGTCCATTTCAACTGCTATACTCCTGAGAGGGAGACACTCCTGAAAGGCTTGCGACGTTAGAAAGATTGCTCCCAGCTCCAGGACATTTATGCACAATTTGGTCTCTGTGGGGGACCATGTGCCTTGAACCATCCTTCTCCGAAGATGCCCACCCCAACAGGGAGGCATCTGTGGTCACCATAATCTTGGGCGGGGGAAGACAGAAGGGTCTGTTGAGTATCAGGTCCTGAGACTGAAGCCACCAGGCAAGGTGATTTCTGAACATCTGAGTCATCCTGATGGGCATGGACATGGGATGAACCTAAGCGGACCACTGAAACGCCAAAGTCCACTGTAGAACCCGCATGTGATACCTGGCCAGGGGTACTAACTGAATGCAGCTGCCATCAAGCCTAACATATATAGAATTAAGTAGGCTGCTGGACGTTCCAGAACCAGCAAGTGATAGATCTGATCCTGCATAAGTTGAACTCTGTAAGGTGAAGTGCTACAGTGTCCGACACTGTGTCCAGTAGAACCTCAATGAACTCTAGGTTCTGGCATGGAGAAAGATTGGGTTTGGGCAGATTGACAGTGATGCCAAGATTCTGAAAAAGGTTGAGGGTATAATCGGTAGCCATTGACAGTTGATGCCTTGTGGGGACCCATGAGGAGTCAATCGTCCAGGTACAGAAAGACCTGGAAGCCTTGCAGCCTGAGATGGGCTACCATCACTGCCATAAATATGGTAAACACCAGGGGGGCTATGGTGAGTCCAAAGGACAGGGCTCTGAACTGGTAGTGATTGGCACCTAATTGAAAGTGCAGGTGTCTCTCTGATGCTTCTGTCGATCTTGATAAGATAGCATGAGTCCTTGAGATCCACTAAGCACATCCAATCATCCTTGCACAACAGAGTAAGAATGGACTGAACAATGACCTACCAGAACGCGGACTTCTGGACTGACAGATTTAGTTTGCTAGTCTTTTTTGGCACCAAAAAGAAATGATAGTAATTTCTGGACCCTTGTTGTCCTACTGGGACCTCTTGGATTGCTCTTTTTAGAAGAATGTCTTGAACCTCGAGATGGGCCAACTTCCTTTGGTGGGGTAGAACATCTGGGAGAGGTCGTAATACTTGGGTGGGCTGAAATAAGTGAATGACATAACCCCTAGAAATAATCCTTAACACCTACTGATGTGAGGAGATATTTGTCCAGGCTAGTGGGTGCAGGGAGAATCGTCCCTAGACTGCCTCCAGGGCAGGACAGTCAGGCAGCACTTCAGGAGTGCTGAAAGGGGCTGTTCAAAAAGGGCTCCCAGGAGCCCTGATTCTGTGGACCCCCTCTACCTTTGGGGCAGCATCTACCATTGAATCCTCTGCCCTGGCTTGTGGAAGAGGATTCTTGGGGAGCTTCTTGGAAGGAAGACTGAGTCCTGTGAACAAAGCTTCTTACTCCCTTTCTGATTCTTATAAAAGGATTGCTGGGGAGTAGAAAACCAGATTCCTACAGCGAACAGAGTCTTACCCTCCTGCTCATTGCTGATCAATGTCTCCTTGATGGAGGATGCGAACAAGGTCAAACCATCAAAGGGGAGCATTGGTAACAGACTCCTTGAAGGGTTCTGCAAACATGCAAAGGCGAAGCCAGGCATGCAGTCTGATGGCAATTCCTGTGCCAGCCGCTAGAGAGGTGGCCTCCACCGCATTGGAGATCAACCTCATTGAGGCATCAGCCAGGGAAGTCAGAGAGGACAGCTTAGGACAGACAAGCTTAACACTCTCCTGGGGCTTTGTAAGGAAAGTGGTGAGTTATGTTATCAAATACCTCTCTAGCCGGGTGAAATGTGCCATGTAGTTGGTTGCCCTTAGTCTGAATGTAGCTAAGGCAAACACGAGCTTTCCGAAATGGTCAATCGCCAGAGATTCTGTTCGCATGATGGACCAAGGAGCTCTGCTCCGCTAGCTCCTTTTTTGTAGCAGCGGCCACCACAATAGAATCAACGGGGGCACCCTTACTCCAAAAGGCCTTATTCATGGGGAGACTGAAGAATTTGTCTGCCTTTTTGAGTAGTGGTTCCACTGTGTCTGGCTCCTTCCACACCCTGCCAGCAATGAGTTCTACAAGCTCATCGGCAGGTGGGGACACCCAGGTAGAAGATGGGCCCACTCCAAAGGCCTTTAGGAACATGGAGTCCTCTGAAGATGGGGTGGGGAAGACCAACTGCCTCTTTGCTCGAGGATTTCAAAGATGTCCCTAAAGGACACTTCCTTAGGTGGAAGCCTGGGGGACCTGTCTCCCTAATTGAAATCTGTGTCCTCAATGAGAGACTCTCTAGGGGAGTCCAAGTGCCTCCTCTTACATATCCTCTTCCAAGGGGGATCCTCCATGGTGGGCTCTGGGGAGGACTCAGAAGAGGCCGGGTCCCCAAGTAGGGTAATGGCCATCTAAAGGCACTCACTGGGGGGGCTGACCCTGGAAGAATGATGAGGCTTCACCGCCCAAAGCTGAGAGGGGCTGGGGAGCACCTAGAGACGAAAGATAGGTAACTGTCCAGCCAGAGAAGGTCTTTACCACCTGGAAGGCCGACAGACTGGACGAGGCCCCCTTCTCCTCTCCTACAGCCACCCGGGCAGGAAGTAGGGAACCCAACGCAGCACCAATGTCTCCAGACTATATTGGTCCTGAGCTGTCCAGTGTTGAGGCCCCCAAGAGAAGGGAATAGTCAGAAAACTCCGGGTCCAACCCCACCCCTCAGGAACCCGCACAGACCTCATGAGACCGAGCTGCATCATGTTCTGAGGGCAGTGAAACAAAGCAAGTAAGGGACCCTGACAGTGTCGGAAAGGAAGGAATGCCAGCCTCTCACAAGGAATGCTCTGGTCCTGGTGATCCAAACCCAGTTGGGTGAGAAAAGAAGAGTGAAGTCCCATGAATGCTGAAGGCCCCCTAGGCAAATGTACTGGGGATGGCAACAAGCCCAACTCAATTTCAGCCTTGAGGAAACTCCTCCTCTTCCTATCCATATCCGTGTGTAAGCAAGCTTCTGGAAGACCTGGAAGATGCAGACGATTGCTCCAACCTTGCTGGAGATGCCAAATTTCTGCAATCCTGGGAGGGGGACCAACTCCAGTACATCGGATCTGAGCTCCTGGACCTCAAGGGGAAACTTTCAATGAACTACTGGATCCAACAGAAACATCAGGTCCGAAGTCCTAGATGGATCTGATGCATTAACTGCTGCTGCAGACAGATCTGAGAGATGGGTCAGATCCGAAGATGGTTTATGCCAAGTCGGATCCAAGGGCCTCTGAAACGCCAAGGCTTAGAGTCTGAGAGAATGATCCAAGGCTCTCAGAGTGGAAAAGCTTGGATCTGAAGCTAAGCAGGTTGGGGTCAGATAAAGGGATCTGCATTCCGAGAGCTTTGGCTTTTTAGAGGGGGATTCCTTATAGGAAGAGGAAGTATTCCTCTTGGGATCCGAAGGAGTTGTAGAGGGGGAACCCAAAGCTAGAGGACCCCCCCTTAGCAATAATTTGCTTCTGTGATCCATGAGAACCCTGGGGTTGAATGCAGCACAAATGTTGCATTCAACCTCCAGGTGAGTCTCCCAAACACACTCCCCATTATGAGTCGGAATGAGTCATCTTCCAACTGTATGAGAAGCATCTCTTAAAGCCAGAGGGCTTATCAGACATTTTCAGAAGAGATAACCCCCACACACACACACACACACACACACACACACACACACACACACACACACACACACACACACACACACACACACACACACACACACACACACACCCGAGAGAGAGAAGGTACCACGTGCACTTTCGGGAAAGGAAAAAGGTAGAAGAGATCCAAAAACTACCCTTTCTAAATAAATAATTATCTATTTAAGGAAAAAATATACTTTAACTAGAAAAGTAGACCCATGGAAAAAGGTGGGAACCCAAGAGACAACCCCTAGGCAAAGTACAGGGAGTTGGGGGGGCCAAAAACTAACTACACTAACCCATAAGAAGAGGTTAAGAAAGTACAACAGATAAACTGAAGCAAAAGAAACCCAAAAGGAATGACATCTATCTGTTCTACAGCTTGAACTACAGGAATCATGTCCTAGCATTTCTGCAGCAAACAAGACCTGGGAGTTACAGGTCAGCAGGAGATTATGGGAAGGGGAGGAGCTTGAGCTCTGGATCTGTCCATCAGTTGCAGGTTCGGCTCCAAGGTCGGATCCATGACGCATCTGTGATGAATAATGACACAGATAGCATCAGA
>NC_056730.1:937624544-937627044 GCF_019279795.1 Protopterus annectens | reverse complement strand
GTGATGTGCAGAAATGTAGTAACTACAGAGGGAATAAATTGCTCAGTCACATCATGAAGTTATGGGAAAAAGTAGTGGAAGCTAGGTTAAGAAGGGACATGATGATTAGTAATCAGCAGTATGGTTTCATGCTGGGAAAGAGCACTACAGACGCAATGTTTGCTCTGAGAATGTTGATGGAGAAGTACAGAGAAGGTCAGAAGGAGTTGTGTTGTGTTTTTGTAGACTTAGAGAAAGCATATGACAGGGTGCCTAGAGAGGAGTTGTGGTATTGTATGAGGAAGTCGGGAGTGTCAGAGAAGTATGTAAGAGTGGTACAGGATATGTACGAGGGTAGTGTGACAGTGGTGAGGTCTGCGGTGGGAGTGACGGATGTGTTTAAGGTGGAGGTGGGATTACATCAAGGATCAGCTCTGAGCCCTTTCTTATTTGCAATCGTGATGGACAGGTTGACAGACGAGATCAGACAGGAGTCCCCGTGGACTATGATGCCTGCAGGTGACATTGTGATCTGTAGTGAGAGTAGGGAACAGGTGGAGGAGAACCTGGAGAGATGGAGATATGCTCTAGAGAGAAGAGGAATGAAGGTCAGCAGGACTAAGACAGGATATATGTGTGTGAATGATAGGGAGGATAGAGGAATGGTGAGAATACAAGGAGTAGAGTTGGCGAAGGTGGATGCGTTTAAATACTTGGGATTAGTAGTTCAGAGTAATGGTGAGTATGGAAGAGAGGTGAAGAAGAGACTACAGGCAGGATGGAGTAGCTGGAGAAGAGTGTCAGGAGTGATTTGTGACAGACGAGTACCAGTAAGAGTGAAAGGGAAGGTCTACAAGAGGGCAGTGAGACCAGCTATGTTATATGGGTTGGAGACAGTGGCATTGACAAAAAGGCAGGAGTTTGAGCTGGATGTGGCAGAGTTAAAGATGTTAAGATTTGCACTGGGTGTGACGAGGGTGGACAGGATTAGGAATAAGTATACTAGAGGGTCCGCCCAGGTTCGAAGGTTTGGAGACAAAGCCAGAGAGGCAAGATTACGTTGGTTTGGACATGGGCTGAGGAGGGATGCTGAGTATATTGGGAAAAAAATGCTAAGGATGAAGCAACCAGGTAACAGGAAAAGAGGAAGGCCAAAGATAATGTTTATGCATGTGGTCAGGGAGGACATGCAGGTGGTTGGTGTGACAGAGCAAGATGCAGAGGACAGGAAGAAATGGAAACAGATGATCCGCTGTGGCGAACCCTAACGAGAACAGCCGAAAGAAGATGACCTTGATGCAGACGATGGCTTTGGATTGGATATTGTGTGTAAATAGCAGAAGTTCAATACAGTACACGGTTCAATATCCAATTTAAGATTAAACTAACTGCCAAGGTAATATGCATGCACCACATATGAGGACTGCATGGAGCTTTGTACTTATGGATGTATAAGTAAAAGGTCCAGAAATGGAAAAAATATTTTACTATAAATCTAAATGTGACATTTAATTTAATTTTATGAAGAAAACATTAATAAAAAAGAAATTATGTCACTATGACTTATCAACCGAACAGAACACATACTGTGTACTTATGAAAATATTGAGTCAAAGTACAATCTTAAGGTGGAAAATAAGTTAGCAGTAATACTCGAATCAAGTTGCAAGATGAAAGCAACATATGGTGCTGTGAATGGAGTTTCTAAGTGTGACTACTTGGTACCAAAGGAAAGTCTTGAACTAGGTAGATGTTTTAAGGACTTGCATCAATTACCTCAGCAATGTCAGAACAGTGCTATTTTTTATTGATTTAATTTATTTAAATTGATGACTGTATTTATGTTTGTTTACTTTTCCATTAATAGCTGGAAAGCAGTGATGGGGATGGGATGATGGTAAAATAAGAAAGTGTGAAAAGCAAACTGCATTCATGCAGAAAAGATTAAGGTTTAATTACTGTAAAGCTTTGTCAAATTATGCTTCACAGAATCTTTTTGTTACAGTAGCAGTGTCATCTATCTTTAACAAACACATTATGCAGTGAAGAGGAAATAGGCAATGCATTTAAATATATCCCAACTTACACTGCAAACTGCATCTGCATTTATTCCCATTAGTTACTTTTGAAGTTTTTTCTAATAAACAAAGATCTTGCATAAAAAAATAGCTCCTCTCTGCTTATTCCTCAGTGGATCCTATAATGTTCTGTTTCTGATGCCATCTCTTACAGTGGCAACATACTGCAATAGCCAGCACTCCTTTAATTAACCCCACAGCCCACAAAGCACATTAATTCTGGAAGGAGAAAAATATTTCTTGATCAGGCATCTGGCACAACAGAGTAACAGAAATACTGAAAAAAGTGCAAGCTTTATCAAACTAAATATTTAACTTTCCAAAGTCCTCCAGACAGATCTTACGCTCTTTAAATCAGCAAAAACTAAGACTTCCTACACAATCAAATGACGAAAAATGGTTTTGTGTCTGTCACAGTAAGACAGAAGGCAAGCAAAAAGGGA